>NC_052055.2:94792078-95092078 GCF_903992535.2 Arvicola amphibius
AACAGTCTACCACAGCGTGCAGCCTCTCCTTCCTCGGTAGCCTGAAGAAAGCCCGGAAGAACTCATTCTGTGCTCTGGCCTCCAGGTCCCTGGGGAAAGAATGAGGTGAGTGGACTTGAGCTCACAGAGAAAACCTCAACACCCACTGGCCAGCCTGATAGTAAGGGTGTGCAGGCAGCTGCTGTGTCCCCAGAGCCTGAGGCGGCCTCAGTGCTCCACGTTCACAGCCAACCCTCGGAGCAAACACTGCAAGCAGAACACACTGAGTCCATACAGAAATTAGTGCCTGAGCTTGTGGATCAGGATAAACATTCCCCGGGGCGGGACAGAAGGCCTGGAGGGGTAAGAGCACTGGCTGCTCTTCCAGAGGACTCAGGTTCCATTCCTAGCACCCACATGGTGTTCCACACTTTCTAATTCTAGCTCCAGGGATATCCAAACCCCACCCACAAGCACAAAGCATACAGGTAAACAGACATACATGCAGGCAAAGCACATACACACAAAATAAATATTTAAAAAGAAATAAGCATGCGTTGCTGGTTTGGTTTGGGTAAGAATGACCACAAAAACGGCATAAAAATTTAAGTATTGGGGCTGGAGAGATGGCTTAAGAGCACTGACTGTTCTTCCAGAGGACCCTGGTTCAATTCCCAGTGCCCACAGGGCATCTTACAATTGTCTGTAATTCCAGTTTCAGAGGCCCTGACACTCTCACACAGACATACACACCAATGTACATAAAATAAAAATAAATCATATAAAAAAATTTAAGCATCAGAAAGTCTGATTTCTCTACGTGTTGGCCAGGATGTGGGGAATCAGCCCTCACACACTGCTGTTGGGAATGTAAAATGATGTTCATGTAGGGAACCAGCCTCGCAGCTTAAAGGAGACTCACCGTTGATCTAGAACTTCTACTCCTGGGGGTACACAAACAAGAGACACTGTACCTGCTAACAAGTCACATGGTGATGGTAACCAAAACATGACCCAAATATCCATCAACTGAATAAATAAAATGTGGCACCTGTCCTTTAATGGGCTAGGTGCTACTCAGCTACAAGACAGGAGGAATGTCCTGACGCGCATGGCAAGAAGGATGAAGCTCAAATACACTGTGTGTGGGCCAGACACAGACTACTGCCTGAGTTGGGGCACATGCTGACAGATGCCTTACATCTGGGGGCTAGCCATTACTCCAGCACAGCTACGGTGACAACAGGGACCTGTGTAGTAAGCACTGGCTCCATGCGAGGACCGTCATCAGCCCACCGTGTCAGGCTGTCCCAGGCAGGTGACATGCTTGGCCACTTGCTTCTCAGATGAAAGGACTCAAGAGTGACATTAGGGAAGGGACTGTCTTTTTCAGTGAGATTTAGGAAGAAAAAAAAAAACCCTAATGTCATAGATGGACAGACAGACAGCCGTGTGGCTGGGGCTTTGAGGAGAGTATAGGCCAGCATGGCAGAGGAAGGGGCCCTTCTTACTTTAGTGGAAGGGGGAGGTGCTGTACCACATGACTGACGGACAGTCTGTAGCATCGTCTTACAAATTTAGGCTCTCTCTGACTTCTAGCTGGTGTCAGGGAAGGAGGGGGCTGTTGGCCTGAGGCTTGTGTGCAGAACCAGCTGTGAGGGCAAGAGGAGCTAGAATCTAGGAAAACAAACCGTCTAGTGGAAGGGCTTTATAGAAAGTTAGCACAGGGCCTCCCAATGCTTCCTCTATAGAAAGGTCAGCAGACAGCAGTCATGAAGAACACGCAGGATACCACAGCGAGCCCTGGTCTGAGCCGCGGAAGAAGCATCTCTGAGCGTGGACACTGCCACAGGAGCAGCAGACTCAATTCAGAAGGCTCTAGAGCTAGACTCCACGGACACCTGTATTAGACTTAGGTTTCATTCCTAAGGCTTCTGGAACTTAGAAACTTAAGAAACCCCAAAACTGACAGGCAAAAAAAAAAAACCAGATTGCTTTCTCTCCAAATCCAGAATTTGTTTAGTCCAAACAATCCATCCCTCCTAGATCAGAGCAACGTTCCAGAACCAGGTTTTTTTCTCTCTCTTCTCCCATCAATCTTCTAGAAAAACTTAAGGAAGAATTCCACCTGGGGCTCATAGTCCAACGCCCACTCCCTCTGCCACTGTGCTCAGGTTGAGTGACAGGCTAGGCCAGCCTGGCTATTTCTTAGCTTAGCATTGGCGGCTCTCTAGTCACGTCCAGTACAGAACACCTGACTGACCGTGACTCGCGTCATCTGGGTCACGTGGGTCCTATGCTGTCAGCTTGCCTCACCAGAGACTCTTCACTTCAGGGACTCTGCCTTGTGTAGCCACCAAGATGCAAACCCATGGGTCTTTGGGAAATGTGAAAATTAGCAACACAGGAACAGGCTGAAAGGGCAGATACTGTTTTTCCTCAATGCCTCAGTCCACACCTAAGATTTCCTTCTTAAATATGTGTTCACTCGAAACATAACCAGAATTGTCAAGGCCAGAGCCTGGGTTCCCGGAGCCCAAAAAGCTTAGTTCAACCTCCCATCCTGACCAACTAAGAAACAAGTGGTGTGGGGGCTGGAGAGATGGCTCAGAGGTTAAGAGCACTGGCTGCTCTTCCAGAGGTCCTGAGTTCAATTCCCAGCAACCACATGGTGGCTCACAACCATCTGTAATGAGATCTGGCGCCCTCTTCTGGCCTGTGGGCATACATGGAGGCAGATTGTTGTATATATAATAAATCTTTAAAAAAAAAAAAGAAACAAGTGGTGTGGAAAAGCAGAGGAAGATTACTCAGTGTGGCCACATTGCAAAGAGGAGTAGATAAAGGGGTGCAGCAACCCCAAGCCCATCTTCTGGGTTTTAACATAAGCTTATGAGTTAAGGAGAGGGAAGCCTAGGACAGGCGTGCACAAATACACAGCCCTGGTCTAGGCGTGGTCCCTTTGATCACTGCCTTGGTTCCTGTCCTGCAGGGAGCTCTGAAGGATTTACTGTTGCTTGAGGGGAACAAGGGGATTGTCAGGACATGGTTATTGCCACTCCAGAGAGCACCCTCAGTCTGGTGGGTAACGCCTGCATTGTGGAGTGCAGCCTCTACCGTGTGAGGCCACACTGTTCCTAGACTCCAAAGTTCAGAATAAAAACCCATCTCTTCAATCAAAGTGGAGAAAAAGATGAAGGCATGTGTTATTCAGCATGGTCACCATGGGGGTCCCTTCGCTTCGGCAGAAGAGGCTTCTGAGAGCCTCTGTCATCATCCACACTGGCCCCAAGAGAGCAGGATCAGGCAACGTAGGACCCAGAGGTCTCTGCTCTCCAGGAAAAGTTGCCTGCTGTGTGTTCTTCTAGCTGTGTTGCCCCAGAGAAACCCCCTGGGCTGACCAGCAGACAATCTCAGAGCAGTCCAGTTTGTGGGGTCAGGAAGGGGTGGGTGGACCTTCCCATGGAAGATTTCTCTTCTGTGACGGCTAATGTTATATGTTAAATTTAAATTACTGTGCTTAAGAGATCTATAAAACAGAAATGCCTCTGACCCTGTGGTTCTCAACATGGGTGTCAAACAACAGGGGTCGCCTAAGACCACCGGAAAGCAGATATTTACAATTCACAACAGCTGCAAAATTACAGTTAAGTAGCAATGAAAATAGTTTTATGGTCGAGGGTCACCACGACATGAAGAACTATGTTAAAGGTCACAGCATTAAGGTTGAGAACAACTGCTCTAACCTGTAAACTCGATAACTCCCTGAAACACGGGGGGCTAAACACGTAAGATAACAAGTCCCGTGTTTTCACGTCTGTAAACAAGTATGACTGCCCAGGATGTGCGCTTGCTCACATGTAGGCAGGAAGTACGTCAGGACGTATGCTTGCCCCTGACTGGGTAAAGGCAGGAAGTCTGTAGTCTTGAGGGTTCTGCCTTTATAAGCCCATGACCAATGTAATTTAGCCACATGTTCTGGGAATCCCAGCTATGTGCCTGGCCAGTATTTAATAAAGCTTGCTTCAAATTTGGCTCAAGAATTGTGGTAGTGGTCTTATTCTTGCCCGGTGGGGTGGGTTACCGCTTTCCCAGTTGTCTTCCTGTTCCCAGCATAGGGCCTGCTCTGATGGGATGGGCGGGGGCTGTGGAAGAGGAGCAGGAAACAGGATAGGTGGCTTAGTGGGATAATGCCAAAAAGGTCTATAGAGGCAGAAGCTTGCCACTGAGGACACACTCCAGTCACCACTGGGAAGGAAGTAGTTCCCATGTGCAACTGACTGTATCCCAGTATTCAACCTGCCAGAGACTGGAAGAGGCCATGGCTCATTCCCCTCCAAGCTCCCCTGTCCTGCCCTCTATACAAAATGGCTGGACATCGGACCAGATCCTAACTTTGGGGTAAACACTGTTTGGAAATTTCAGGATCAGCTTATTCCCTGCTCTCCCACCACCCAGATAGCATCCTTCCTCCGCACCACCACAGCCTGCCTCCTGAGCCCTGAGATGATGTGCTGAGGATCTCTGGTCCAGGTGAGTACCAAGCCTAGCAGTCAGCTTTCCTCTCTCCTCCATCAGATTGACGGAGGGACGGCAAAGCACCATCCCTTCCTCCCACTCTCACGGAGCCTGCTTCTGCTCCAACCCGGGGACCCAAGTCTCAGTGGAAAGACCACAGGACCAAGGTGGACTGACGGGCAATCGGATACTCAGTAACCTCGGCCTTTGCCCCTAAAGGTCACCACTGGAAAGCTGTCATGTGGGAAGGGAAGTGAAAATGGGCCAAGGCAAGGGCTGGAAGGGCATTCCAGCTTCTCTGGCTCTGAGTTGGGGAGACTGTTTTCCTAAACTTTAAAATCTGCCTCTAGGCAGGGTGCCAAGGAACCTGAGTCATTACCTGTTTACACCCACAGGCCTGGTCTCCATGACAAAAGCTACTGATGGGCACTACCCCAAGGACAGGCAACCAGAGCCTTTCACGTTAGACAAAGTCCCTTCCCAGGTAACTGGCAGGTGGGGATGCAGCTGGAGACCAGAACCCTGCCTAGGTCATGGGTCCAGCCCTGGGCACAGATGGGCCCTTGGACACTCAACTGCTGGCCAGGGTAGATGTGGGTGGAGACTTGGGGACTCCCTGAATCCTGGGTGTGAAATGTACACAGTCAACACTGCCACTTCTAAAACAGTTTGCTTTCTCCATCTTACACAATCCAGGACCCCAGTCAGAAGGGCATCACTCAGTATCTTCCACCTTAGCCTACCTCTTCGAGATGCCCCACAGGCATGCTCAGAGGCTGTCTCCTAGGAGACTCTAGATTCTGTCCGGTGGACAACACCAATGCACACCCAGGGAGGCCGGCCAGCACACACAACACCAATGCACACCCAGGGAGGCCGGCCAGCACACACAACACCAATGCACACCCAGGGAGGCCGGCCAGCACACACAACACCAATACACACCCAGGGAGGCCGGCCAGCACACACAACACCAATGCACACCCAGGGAGACCGGCCAGCACACACAACACCAATGCACACCCAGGGAGGCCGGCCAGGACACACAACACCAATACACACCCAGGGAGGCCGGCCAGCACACGCGTGGCTGCAAGCAGGACTCCTATGCCAAAGGAAATGTGACTACAGCTCACAGGCTTGCAAGTGTTTACACATGGACAGACAACAAGAGCAATGACCCAACACCCAGGGCCCTGCCATCATGGCTTTTCCACTTTGAAGAGCTCTTTATAAGCTACACTTCTGCAGAGATACAGAGAAGCATGGCGGCACCAGGCTGTTTCTTTTCAAACCGAATCTCCTCAGACGGCTGTGAAGACTGAAGGGGAGGGAGGTGTGCAAACACCTGGGTCTGGGCATCAGCAAACCAAAGAACAGAGTTCCGAGGGCCCACCACAAGAGAGGGCGGCACAGAATGTCTCACCAGGAAACTCTCCCGTTATCAAAGATGACCAAAATCATGTGAAATTTCCTGGAATTTCACCCCAAAGGGCAGTGAGGTTTGGTGCCTTATTCCTAACACTCAGTCTGAAACGAATGCACACAGCAAGAAGGAATGGGAATTCTTCCCAAACACACCATCATTTGTGGAACACATTCCCAAGATGCTCAGGGAATTCATGTGTGAGAACTGAGGAATCTTCATCTTCTTTAGAGACTTGTTATCACTGAACACTAGACTGCAAAGCTTTGAAGGAACTTAATGCAGGCTGAGTATTCTCTCTGTAAAATGACTGAGACATAAAGTATCTCAAATTTTTGTGTTTTTAAAAAAGGGATAGTGCATAGATCTTATGGGTTGAGCATCCCTGGCCTGATAACCCAAAACTCAACATGCTCTAACATCGGATTTCAGAGCTTTCAGATTCTTTCCAGGTCACGTGTGTTTGACCTATAGCCATCCAAGTCATGTATCCAAGATGAAAAACCATGAGATGCAGTTGGCAGCCATGCCAAGGAATCTCTGATTCTGCAGTACCTAGCTCCTCCCTCCCCAGGAGAAAAGCACAGCTTCTATGTCTTCAACTAAGAAGATGGATAGAAATATTAAAACAAAGCCGGGTGGTGGTGGCACACGCCTTTAATCCCAGCACTCGGGAGGCAGAGGCAGGCGGATCTTTGAGTTCGAGGCCAGCCTGGTCTACAAGAGCTAGTTCCAGGACAGGCTCTAGAAACTACAGGGAAACCCTGTTTCAAACCACCCCCCCCCCAAAAAAGAAATATTAAAACAGAGAACTAACAAACACAAAACCAAAGAGGTGGAGCGTGTCTCAGTTGGTGGAGGGGCGACCTAGCATGCAGAGCCCTGACTGCATACACCTGCAACCCCTGCACTCAGGAAGGAGAGGCACATGGACTAGAAATTCAGGGTCATCCTAGGTTACACAGGGAACTCAAGACCAGCCGGGATAGATACTTAAGTCTCAAAACCAAAGTGTAGTGATTCCTAAAATTCTTTGAAGCATAATTACCATGGGCTCTTATTTCTCAAAGGTCACCTTTGTACCTAGTGCCATGACCCACAAAGCCTAAAACCCATCAGGCTCAAACTTCTGAGCTTCTGGTGGTAAGGCTGAACTTGTTTAAAGCAACAAATCCAAATGACTACCTCACAAGGTCACTACCAAGTCTTTCGAGTTATGGTCAAGCTAAATATAGACAACGACGATTGGCTCTGTAGTAGAAGTGTACTCCTGAGGACAAAAAGTACCCAAACTAATCCAGCTGTCCCGAACAACCCCTCCCAGAAGATTACCATCGGACAAGAGGACTGGGCATGTAGCTCAGTGGCAGAGCACATGCCTGGCTGGCATGTACCTGGGTTTAAGGCCCACCATCATTAAGAAGTATGATGTCTTCATGGTCCCTGATAAACAGCCCATTTCCACCACAAGTGAGTCCACATTAAGTACTGAACTATTTGGAATGAAAGGGAACAGAGACCAGAAAGCAATGTCTACTACCACACAAAGGAAATGAGGAATAACGAGTCATCATTTCTGCTCTGTGTCAAGATGAACCACAGACTGGGGCCCACCAGACAGCTTGGAGGGTACAGACATTTTCATCAAGCCCGACCACACGATGCAGGAGAGAACTGACTCTCGTGTTGTCAGTAGTGTGTGTGCAGCACACACATTCAAACACAAGACAAAAATGAAGAGAAGGAAAAGGTTAACCAGAGAGGCAAATCTGCGTGACACCACCACAAAAACATACGTCTGGCACATCGGCCCTCAGTGTTCGTAGGATCCGTACCCTTGGGTCCAACCATCCATCAGTCAAATATTCAGAAAAACGATCTCTCTGTACCAAATTCATACATTTTTTTCTTAGCATTCTTCCCTCAGCAGTACAGTGTGACAATTATTTACGTGGCACTGCCACTGTATTAGGTGTGACAAGTCCTCCAGAGGTACCTACCACACGGTATCTGGGCATTTGCACAGGCCATGTGCAAGGCCTACACAGTATTTTACAGAAGGGCCTTGCACAGCTGTGGACTGGGTGGCCACAGAGATCCTGGAACCAATGACCTAGGCAGATGGAGGAAAACCACGTACCCAAGGCTATCAAGTGCACAAACACATGAAGGGTGAACACAAGCGCGGGTCCCCGGAGCGGCTGAGGGACACCTTGGAGCAGAAGCCCTACCTCTTGGTGATCTGGCTAGGTTCCTGAAGGTCAGGGTCCAAATCGAAGACCTCATTGTCCAGCAGCCTCCGGAGTGTCACATCTGCCAGCTGCTCCATCATCTTAAACACCTCATCCAGGTTCAGAAACATGGAGAAGTCACGCTCCTTATTCTGTGTGGTGATCCGGATGGTGTCCGTGAGAAAGACATTGGACGTCCGCTCCAACTTCAGGATGTCCACCCAAGGGATCACAAGTTTAACTGGACGAGAGAAGGGCAAACCTGACCTATGTGGCAGATGATGTCAAAGCTCTCCTTTAGCAAAAACACAAATGTCTTTTGAGCCAGGACAGAGAGACCTGTCTAGGGCCATGTGGAACTGCGCCTCATTCAGGGGATTTCTCAGATTTGTGTAAAACTTCCCACATTAATGGCTACTGCATTGCCCCAAGTGCCACACACATCCAGGGAAGACCATTCTGGAAAGCAGAGTTAACCATGCACAACTTTCCCACAAATACCCCGCCAGCCATGAGAGCCTTAATAAAGATCTGAAAATGGTTTCTTGTTGAACCGAGTAGCTGACAAACACATCTACCATTTCCATTCACCGTGCAATTCTGTCTTCAGGGCTCTGGTCATTTTAAAGGGCACCATTTGTGTCGTCCTCAACAGCAAGTTTCTTAGCTGCTTCTGTGTCTTCATACGAAGTGTCTTACACACACACACACACACACACACACACACACACACCTTAGTTCACTTACACCACCAACTCCAGTTTATTAAGTAACTGACTGTGAAGATCTCGGTATAATAGTTTGCAATGTAATGGTTTGGATATAAAATGTACCTCAAAAGGTTTGCATGTGGGGGCTTGGTCCCATGCTGACGGTGCTATCTGGGGGGAAATGGACCTTTTGAAGAATCTTGTCCTTTGTTCCTTCCTATCCACAGTGGAAAGGGAGGCCTCCCTGACACACATTCCCAGTGCCTTGATGTTTTATGTAAGTGTGAAACCTCAGAGACTGTAAACCAAATAAATCCTGCTCCTGTTTCTATCAGGTATTTTGGTTCAACAATGAAAAATCATTACTATATCATGTATTGAAGAAGATCATTAAAATAAGGAAGACAGACAAATGAGTAAACAAACCAATTTGATGGAATCAAGCACAAAAACAAAAGCATATACAAATTATATGGAGGGACGGTTTCCTGGAGGGGACAAAATCAAAACTGGGTTTTAAAGGATGTAACAGGTATTTACAAACAGGGAAACTATGAGGAAAGGAAGACTATTTAATTGATGAGAATTTCAGACAAGAACAATAAGAATGCCTATGGTCAGGCTAGTGTACACTGCAAGGGAGGGGAGGATGTGGGAACAGTGTGCAGTGAGTCCTGGAGCATCAGGGAAGCAGCCGAGTGGAGAATGACCCACTATATACAGGAAGCTCGCCAAAGATGCTCAAAAGGGGGCCTTGAGCCAACTTCCCTTGAAAGACAAATGCAGAAAAGGAAAAAAACACTATGTATCAGATTTGTTGCTTTACCTAGTGCTGTGACAGGACTCCCTGCAGTTGAGAGATAAAGAGTTTATTTGGACTCAGAGTCTCAGAGTACAATCCATGGTGCGAGGACATCATGGTGGTGGAGCTTGAGGAAGCTGGTCATATTGCATCCACAGTCAGGAAGCTGAGGAAGATGGATGCTGACGCTCAGCTGCCTACACGCACGCACGCACGCGGCCATATTCAGGGTTGGAGAGATGGTTCAGCAGTTAGGAGCACTTGCTGCTCTTCCAGAGGACCCAGGTTTAATTCCTAGCACCCACATGGCAGCTCACAACTGTCTATAACACTAGTTCCAGAGGATCTGACACACTCTTCTGGCCTCTGTGAACACTGGGTATACACACGGTGCACATACATATACTCAAAACACTCACAGACAGAAAATAAAAACGCTGGAGAAGAATCTACCCTCCTGGAGGATTATTCAGTTATTAGCTAAGATACTGCATTTTCAAAGCATCTACAGTACTAAAACCTGATAGTCGCTACTTGAGTTATGCAGAAATGTTTAAGGGAGGAAGAGGCAGCCCCCTTGTTGAAGACACTATATAATTAACACAATTCTCTGCAAGCATCATTGGGAAGTGGAGCAAGCATGCCATGGAAATACACCCATTTACAGCTTCTCTCAGCAGAGGTGCTAAGCATTCCCGGCTAAGCATCCTCCTGGGGCTGGCTGTGTCTGTGAATTCAGGACCAAGTGGCTCTTGGCTCAACCACACTTACGTTCCTTGCCCAGGAAGAAGGAGTAGAAGCAGAGGTGGTTGATGCTGAGGTAGAGCCAGCCCTGGCGGGGCACCCGGCCCTTCCAGCAGCAGCATGAGTAATAGGTGACCAGCTTCTCTGCCTCAGGGAAGTTGAACCTGGCCTCGAACTTCACTAGGGCTTCTCGGAACTTCTCGGGTTCCTCTTCCTGCTCAGCCAGTCTGCTACTGGTCTCTTCCGCGATCAGAGCCTGGGGCACAAAGAGATGCGGACCTGGTCAGCCAAGCTGAAGTTCAACACAAGGGGAAAGCAGGAAGAAAAGATGGGCACCAGATTTCCTTGGATGTTTGTTAAGGTAACAGAGGACAAACTGACCCAAAGGATGTCAAAACCAAATCTTGTCCTTAAAATTTGGAGTTAAACATTAACTCGAATGTCTTCCTGTCACATTAAAAAAAAGTTGATTTAGGCCCATTGAGATGCTTCAGTAAGTAAAAGTACAGCCAAACCTGATCATCTGGGCTTGATCCCCAATACCTACACAATGGAAAGAGACAGCAGACTCCCACAAGTTATCCTCTGGCCTCTGCACATCCTGTGGCATGGGTATCCTTGCACACAAATAAATGTAGTAAAAGCATTTTTGCATGAATTGAACAAATATTGATATTAACCTAGCAACTACTGCACTTCGGTATCTTCATACATTCTGCTGAGGGAGAATGGAAATCAAGTCAAGCTTCCCTGAGGTACTAAGTATCTCCATTGCCTTCAGGTGTGAAGACATTGACAGCTCAAAGAATCTGGATGAACACCCATGATATAGAATGCAAGACACATCCCTTTAAAAGGTCAAAAGTTTGTGTTTACAAAACTCTGATCCCCCATCCTGGGAGCTCACTGCTAAATTCTTCAATTCAAGTATCTTCCTTGGGCTGGAGAGATGGTTCAGTAGGTAAGAACACTGACTGCTCTACCAGAGGACAAGGGTTCAATCCCCAGCATCTACATGGCAGCTCACAACCATCTGTAACATCAGTCCCAAGGGATCTGATGCCCCCTTCTGGTCTCTGCAGGCACAACAGGCACACACATAATGAACTGACAAGCAGACAAAACTATGCATACAATAAATAAGTAAATAAATAAACACTTTTGAGAAAGCTGGGTGTGGTGGTACATTCCGTGCCTTTAGTCCCAGCGCTCAGGAGGTAGAGGGAGGTAGATTTCTGTGAGTTTAAGGGCAGCCTGGTCCACACAGCAAGTTCTGGCCAGCAGAGCTACACAGTGAGATCCTATCTTAAAGAAAGAAATAAAACATCTATGTTCCTGATCTTTCTAAGTAATCTGCTATGAAATGTTCACGGGCCTCGTGTATTTGAATTAATTTGAAAAATCTAGTTATAATTTGATCTCATAAACACCCATGTTCTTAAGATGAGGCAACTTTACAGTGTGCTGCCTGACCCCTCACTACAACTCATCTTAGACATTAGACCTGGGAATTGACATCTCATTTTTTAAAAAGTAAATCTGAAGGGTAGACTGACGAGATGGTTCAGTTGGTAAAAACCCTTGCTGTGCAAGCATGAGCCCTCTGTTTGGATCCCCAGCCCCATGTAAAGAGCAGGTGTGGCAACCTACTTTTCACGTCTCTAGTGATGAGGGACAGTAAGTATTAGACAGATCCCAGGGGTCTCACTAGCCAATCTAATCAAAACAGAGTGCTCTTGGCGTAATGGGAAGCCCTGTCTAAAACCTAAGGGAGTTCTAGGTTTAGAAGCATCCCAGGCAAGCTTCTGACTCACTGTGTAGCCCACGCTAATCTCCAGCTTGAAAGCCTCCTGCCTCAGCCTCCCCAGTGCTGACACTGCAGGGCTGTGCCTCCACATAGAGCAAAGAGACATGACTTTTTAAAAGTAGCTAGTTCCAGTACTGAGAATCTAGATTTGTCACCCCCAAATACGCTACTTTAGCACACGGATTATTTTGAGCTGAAGACAACTGAGAGAAGCCTCCATCCACCATCCACCCAAGGCTGCAATAAGCTGTTTGTACCAGCACAGCCTCCCCAGGGCCAGCAAGAGGATCTGACTTTAAATCACTAGAGACCCCTTCAGATGTTCACCAGCCTAGAGACAGCACTGCAGCGCGACACAGAACCCCTTAAGTCACAAGCTGTTCCACAAGCCCCTGTTCCCTTGACTTTCGTCCTTGGTCTGTCACTCCCCCCACAAACTCACCCTTCCTTTCTTCAAGATGCCTGAGGAGGCTAAGTGCTAACCACTTCTCACAGTTACTCACAGCTGAGTTTCCACCATGCTTATGTACCCTGGGAATACTAAAATAAACCCCCGGGGTGGGAGGACCCAAGAGACAGTGCCTACTGCTCTTGCGGAGGACCTGTGTTCAGGTCCCAGCACCCATGGGGCAGCCCACAACCGCCCATGACTCCAGTGTCATGGGATCTAACGCCCTCTTCTGGCCTCTGTGGCACCTGTACACATAAACCCACACAGGCACACACACATTAATTTCAAAAATAAGTAAAATGTTAAAACTTTTTTAGTTAAAAATAAAACCACTTTATTTTCTCTTGCTAACCCCCTCTTGTCAGGTTATCTTGGGTCGCACCACAGAGTCTAGGAGGAGAAGTGCTATCGCCACGACAGCTTTTATGAAGCCACTGGAGCAGAAATGAACTTCCTGCCAATCAAAAGAAATATCTAACTCAAAAAGAAAAATCACTACAGTTGTTTAAGACTGAGAAAAGTGTGTGGGGGGTCGGGTCTAGCCTTCAACAAGTAGAGGTAAGAGGACAGCCTGGGCTACAAAATAAAACCATGTCTCAAAAACCAAAAGAAACAAGGAATACGGATGTGGTTCAGTGGTAGAGGCTTGCCTAACAAGTACAAAAGTATGGGTTTGGGAGAGAGGAAGAGGAGGGACAAAACAAGGGCCAGTCGCATATGAAACAGAGAGGTAGCTCTGTCACTAACCCTGTGTGACATCACCCTGCAGCTGCTGTCAGTCACTTAGACCAGGATGAGGGTTCAGGACAGCTGCCTAGGTCTACCCTGACGGCCTAGCCTGGGGGTCTTCTGGAGGATGTCAACCAACACAGGTGTCCTGGCCCGCTCGGATGTCCTCTGCTTATAATATTTTTCCTCACTACGGTGTAGCTCTGCCTGGCCTAACCCTCGGAGACCCACCTGCCTCTGCCTCAAGAATGCTGGCATTAAATGCATGTGCTGCTTTGTGATTGCCTTGGTCCCACAAGTACACCTCAGTCCCCAAAGGAAAGGGGACTTCCATTTTGTTTTTGAACATGATTTGAAACAGGGTTGCACTATGCAGCCTCGTCAGGCCTTCAGTCCTTCTACCTCCCCAAAGCACTTATATCCTCTTCTTCTAAATGAAGACTCCCAGCAGGGCTGTGGTGGCATATGCCTTTAATCTCAGCACTTGGGAGGGTAGGTCTCTGAGTTCAAGGCCAGCCTGGTCAACAGAGTGAGTTCCAGAACAGCCAGGGCTACACAGAGAAAGCTCTGTCTCAAAATACCAAAAAATAATAAATGAATGAATAGTAAATAAATTAAGACGCCCTCTGATAGTATCTACTAACAGGCAGAACACTGGAGGGGTCATAGCTCCTTGCTTTTTAAGAGAAAACAGACGGTCTGGGTTTTTACCCCGAGGGAGGAAAGCTGTGTGCAAACTGACTTGCCTCTCCCTGCCCAGAAGGCTCTCCAGAGCTGATGCTAACTATCAATGATGCTGCAGCAAGACCAGCTGTGTACACCGCACAGGAGACAGCAACAAACACTTCTCTGAATATTCCCTTCCCCATCTTTTCCCACCTTCACTGGCTTTAATTCCATTTAGTTGAAGTACTGAAGAATAAGCAGCCACTATTAGGGAGAGGAAGTGCCAGGTCCCACTAAACAGACATGATGCCATCCACTGCAAACAAAGCTAGGAATAACGATTCAAATAATTCAAAGATTCAAATAATGCATCATACAGCAAAACGGAAAAACGAACAGCCTCATGCTCTCCCAAAACAAACAGGATCCCAAACTTCTGAAACAGAAACTTGAGAAACGGATGAATTTGTTCATCCGTTCAAATTTGTTCAAAACACTGGGTGTGTTTTGCTGGACTGGACTTTATGCAATGGGGGGTGGCAAACCGAACTCGCTTTGCTGTACGTAACATGACAGGAAATGTAGCCACAGTGAGTGTGGAAGCTGTCAGGAAGCTGCGGAGCTCAGGGCCCTGTGAGGGGGACTAGCGGGTAGGGAGAAGCGTTGCCCACCTTCACCTTCCCTTTGACAAAGCTGGCGATGTCGTCCTTGTTGTCGAAGACCGACAGGGTGTGCAGCAGGTTCTGCTCCAGCCAGTCCCAGTGCTGGTTGATCTCCTCCAGCGTTGCACCTGGATTTGGACAGACACGGGTGTCAGGAAACAGAAGGGATCGCTAATGCATGAACTCACTTTACAGCTCCCACCATGTGTGAGTCTGTGTATCTTACATCAAGATCAGGGCGCCTGCTGTAGAGCAGACCCCCTCCATTAAAACCAGTCTCCTCCTGCAGTGTGGGCATCTGCAGGGACAAATCCCACCGCCACAAAACAGGCCGGCTGACCGAGAGGGTCACTCTTAGATGTGATGTGGCCATCTTGCCTGCTTTGACAATGCCCCCCGATCTCCACCTCCGCTCAGTGACAGAGATGTTGGTCATTACATAGCTATGCCAACACAGAACATGCCCCCAGACCGCAAACTCACTGCCCACAGGCTCGCACAGTGTACCCTGTGAGGAGGTCCTAAAGCCCAGGTTCACAGTGGAGGAGCTGCTGCAAAGCCCTGTAGGCTATATAAGAATGTTACCACTTGGGAGCAGCAGAGCTCGAGCCAGCCAGGGGCTGATTTAGAAATCAGCTGTCTACAGATGGATACCTTGTGACATTTACAGATATACCCCTCAAGTGCATAAAGAGTTTTTACAGTGCATGTTATTAAAGCACATACACACAAAAGCATGAAATCATATGCAATCCATCTGTTAATTTCTATTCAAGGCAATTAAAACTCTTACTATACTACCAAAGCACTAAGCAACGCTGTTAACAAAAGCGTAGAGGTGTCAGCCTTCTCTTTCTTCTCGAGGACCCTTATACTCAATCTCCACTGGGTGATGGATACCCGACATAGGATCTGCGTCAGATGCTCAACTAAGGGCACCGAGGACAGGTAGAGTCCCTCACCAGAAAAGTTTCTTTTCAGTCACATTTCCAAAATGGGAAGAGAATAAGCTCAGCGAAGCTAAAATGACTGAACCACAGTGCAGATCACCCAAAGCAAGAGGGTCAGCAGAAACTAGTGATCCCAAAGCAGATGTGTTTTGCTAAAAAATGAGCTTCCTTTCTCTGTGTTACTTGTAGTCTTCTTCTCCCTGAACATAACTGCAAAGATCTTGGAAATATATGTATTGCGTTAGGGTCCCTCATCCGAAACTGCTAGTCAGAAAGGCCACAAGTCTGAATTGTGGCATGCTGTCACAAGTGTAAAAACCTACAGCTGCCTGATGTCTGATGGCCAGGTATTTACACTTTCTTCATGTGCAAGATTTGAAATACAGTATAAGAAAAATGGAGGCGGTGGGAGAAGGTACATGAACTTCATGCCTAGACCAAGGTCCCATCCCCACAATATTATGTCTATGCAAGTATTCCATGAGCCAAAAGAATCCAAAACACTTCAGTCCTGAGAATACTGGATGAAGGACCAACTTGCACTACACGTAATAAAGTGTCAGAGGGCTCAGTCTGGACTTGTTATTTGGGTCCGTGGAAACGAAAACCACGTGTTAAATTGGGCCACTGTTCTGAGTGGGCAGTGAGGGTAGGAACAGGAAAGGCCCAAGAGGCTGCATCAGAAGGAAAATCAAGAGTTAAACACCACAAAGTACCCAATCCCTTGGCAGCACTCAGAGGAGCGTGTTTGTGTCTTCACTAAATCCAGTCGTCTCAGCACAGGACCAGCCATGTGGTTCTCAGCCCAGTGCCTCTATTCACAGGTCCCGATTTGGTTCCTGCACCTACAGCTCATGACCCCTGACCTTCACTTCCCTCTAGCTGTACCTCCCCAGATATCTCAGACATGTTCAGTTGGGGCTTACCAAGAGATAGCCCTGGGGCAAGAGGCTCTTCTTGCTTTCTGCTTTCCTCCCTTACACTTTGGGGTTTCTGGGCTGTCCAGAACCCCCTAGCCCTTCTGTGGTGTGGGAAGTTCTTCTGAATATGTGTTGCTTTTATTGGTTAATGAATAAAGAAGCTGCCTTGGCCTGTGATAGGGTGGAGTAGAGGTGGGGAGGAGGGCTGGGCTCTAGGGGAGGGAGGAACACTAAACTGAATGCTGGAAGAAAGAAGGCAGAGTCAGGAGAAGCCATGTATCTACCCCTGCCAGGGACAGATGCACCAGAACCTTGCTGATAAGCCACAGCCACGTGGCAATACACAGATTAATAGAAATGGGTTAACCAAAGATATAAGAACTAGCTAGAAATATTATTAAGCTATTGGCCAAGCAGTATTGTAAATAATATAGTTTCTGTGTGATATTTTGTGATCTGGGCAGCCAGAAACAAACAATTCTGACAATTCTGGCTCCCCACATCTCTCTGTATAACCACCCAAGTCCAGCCTTCCCATGAATATCCACCTCAGCTTCTTCTTTTTCCCTCTCTTCTCTGACCTTTTGCTACCTGAACTTGGGACACCAAGCACCCTTCTGGCTCCTCAGCTGACTGTGGCACACCACGGGCTGACACGGCTCAGGCAGTTTACCCTCCTCTGACCTGCATGTCCCCGTCCCTTCAGCACTGTGTAAGTGACAGTATCCAGAAAGGCACCTTGGCATCTGGAGAGCAGGAGTCCCTTTACAAAGCCTGTGAGTCTGCACAGAGATGGAGAGGCCTTTATGTACCCTCAGACAGAAACCAACCAGGACACTGAGCAAACGAAAGGAGAAGAAACTGAAGAGGAACCATCTTTATCAGCCTTCAGTATCCCGCTATGGTTTTCAGAAGTGCTTCCTCATTCGTAAAAACAAAACAGTTGGAGGAACAGGCAAGAGGGGAGAGAGCTGCTGATCTGTATTCAAGATAAAAAGGGAAATGGAAGCTCGAATATTTGTCCTGGGTCGCATTTCAGATGAAAAGCAAACCAAGCTTGCAGCACAAGGCTCTTCCTGCAATCCCCTCTTCATGCATCTTCCCAGACGCAGGGATACAGGTGATGCTTCATTTGTTTTAAAGACTGGATTGTTTTTAAATATGTATATTGGGGCTGTGTGCGTACACCGCATGCAGTTGGCCACGGAGGCCAGAAGAGGGTGTCTGAGTCCCTAAAGCTGAAGTTACAGGCATCTGTAAGCTGCCAAACAAAGCTGGGAACCAAATTCAGGTCAATTGCAAGAGTAGTGACTGCGCTCAACTGCTGACCATCTCTCCGTGCCCTGGGATACAGGCTTTCCTGATCACGTCATCAGAGCTCCCACGAGCTAAGAATAACTACTAACAGCTTCAACTGACAATTTAGATAGCACAAATAAAACTACAGTCAAATCCCAATTCCAATATATCACTGAGGAATTAAAAGTTGAGACAGGAGCTGAAGACAGGGCCCTATTCCCAGGACCTACAGGATGGCTCTCAACTGTCTATAATCCCAGTTCCAGGGGATCTGACTCTTCTAATCTCCACGGACCCCAGGCACACACATGGTATATGGCAATAAATGCAGAACATCCATATACTTAAAATAAAAATAACATTTTTTTTTTAAAAAATGACCTGAGATAAACCAGACATGGTGGCCCACTCCTTTCATCCCAGCACTTGAGAGGCAGGTGGGATCTCCGAGTTCGAGGCCAGCCAGGTCTACAGAGTAAGCTCCAGCACAGCCAGAGCTACAGAGAAACCCTGTCTCAGGGGGTGAAGCGGGGAGGGGAGGGGGAAGCCCGACTTCCACTCTCACAAAGCACTTCTTTGCAATGCTCGTAATAAGGAAAGAAACTCCACAACTAAAAAAGAAAATTGCTATATAAAACCCATTTCTGGGCCACAGCACGACTGAACTGTGCCTCTGTGCTTGTGAGTGGAAGTCCTCACGCATGCCTCTCCGGGCAAAGACAATCGGAGAGAGGAAACATTTCCACCCCAGTGTCTGTTTCCTACAAAAGTTGCCAAATGGCAGGGAAACTTTCCAAACAAAGTTTCCTCTGCAGAGATGCCTCAGGACTGGCTTCAGGAGCGCCACAAAACAAGACAAGCTGATGCACGTCCATGACCCCAGATGACAGGCTGAGATTCAATAATAAAAAAACATCCCAAATCCGAAGCTTTGAAGGAACATACATGATGCCACAAGAAGGAAATTCCATACCAGAAACTTGTTTTTATGGACAAAAAATTATTTTAAAAGATTGCAATAATTACCTTCGCTATGTATAGTATGTATGTATGTATGTATGTATGTATGTATGAAATAAATTGAGTTCTGTGTTTAGATATGGGTTCCATCCCTAAAGTATTTTATAACGTTTATGTAAATATTCCAATATAATAAAATAATCCAAGCAGTTCAGATAAGTGGTTCTCAGGCTGTGGTTTTGAAAGCAGGATCATTGCCAGTCCCACGTAACTCAGACGTATTAGATAAGCTGTTCTCAGCCTTCCTCACGCTGCGGTCCACTCGTGTGGTGACCCCACCATAGCATTAGTTCAGTTTCTACTTCTGACTGTAGTTTTGCTGTTATGAATAGTAATGTAAATGTCTCTATTTTCTGATGGTCTTAGGTGAACCCTCTCATTTGAGCAAGGGGGTCGCAACCCACATGCTGAGAACCACACAGTATTAGATGCTTGCTCATGCTGAGAACCACACTGTATTAGATGCTTGCTCACGGCAGAGATGCTAGAGAAACAGCCACTCAGCTGAGCCGTCTGAGACATCACTGACACTAGCAGGACACACACAACAGAGGGTAGGAGAACTCACCCTCCAGTGTGAGTCTAGTGAAAAGAGAAAAAGCCCTCGGGACAGCACACAGCACAAGGGCGTCCCAGCAACTGCTCCCATGATACCCCTTTCTGACCACCAAGGGATTATTACCTAATAGTCACCAGGATTATCTTTCTGGGACCCTCATGTCTCAGCGTCTCTTAAATTTTTTTTTTTTTTTAAAAAAAGGAATTAACTTGGATTATCTTTGAGCACCCCCTCCAGGTGATCTCTGTTGACAAGTTGATCTACCTGGAAGTCAGGTAACCTTAGATTTTAGGATTCAGTTTTAAGTTTGCTTTTGTTTGTTCTCCTTGTATGGTTCAGGCTCATCTCAAATTCATGGGATCAAATGATGCTCCTGCCTCAGTTTCTTCAATAGTTAGGAATACAGGCGTGTACCAACACATTCATCTCCAAAGAGATTTTTTTAAACCTCACTTTGAGCCTCAAAAACATACTAGATCTAAAAGTTGGTCTCAGCATGCCCTTGCTATAAAACACCCACCAGCAACACACATCACAAAAGAATGCGTCCTTTCAATGAAAATGTGTACACAAGCAAAATTACTTAAAAAAAAAATACACTAACAGCTTAATGGCAGTATCTCCATGACAAGGGAACAAACATGAGTTGGCACCCCTCTTCCACTTCTAAAGGTGAGCCCATGTGGAAAATTCCAGCCAGTGTTGTTTCAAGGAAATGCCCCACTACTGAAAACAAGCCTAACAACTCTGACCTCAGAGCATAAACCCAGAAAGTTCACACTTTCCTCCTGCTGGGCTGCCTCCCAGATGTTCCTTGAAGCACCCCTGTGAGTGCACTGCTCGGAGAAAACGAGCTGGCACGTCCTTTGCCACCTTGGCATGAAGTTCAGGAAGACACTAATCTGGTCCACCCGGGAACATTTCCTCCCCTTAATAAAATCCACTCCGCAAAGACAAAGCAAACAGTGAAGCAGAACACAAGAAAGCAAAACACCAACCACGGTCAAGGGCACGGATAAGAGACCGTGCGTCAGAAAGAACACCCTGAACGTACATTCTGTCAGAGCTCGCGGCTAAGCTGGCTGCTAGCACCCCGGCGCCTGGCGTGACCCTGGCAAGTGGCCGGCTTCCTGCGCTCTGCATCCTACCCCTCCAGAGTAGGGTGTGTTGCCTCTGCGCTGCTGAGAGGAATGGATGGGGACGATAAAGGGGCTTAACAGGAGGATTAGCTCCTATGGCTCCTAACTTTTAAAAATGTGCACCATGTTTCAATTAGCAAGTGTTTGGACCTTTCCCTTAGTGAGCTTTGAAGTTTCTAAAAGGGTGTCTGTCTTCATTTTCCAAATCTAAACTATTAAGTGTTCTTCAAACTACGGCAGTCCCTCTCTGTCTGCAGGGGCCTGGATCCAGGGCTTCCCAAAGACACCAGAGTCCAGGGCTGTTCAAACTACTTATCTAAGATGGTGTAATTTGCAGGTTACTTACACACTCCTCCCAGATACCTTAAGTCATCTCTAGATTCCTTATAGAAAGCAAATGATACAGAATTCTCATAGCATATTTGTTCACGGAATACCAAGAAGTCTGACCATGTCCGGTACAGATGCAAGGATTTTTGTTGTTTTGTTTTGCTGGTTTTAATGGGTTTGTTTGTTCCATGTTGGCTGAATCTGAAGGTATGGAACATGCAAACATTAAGGCTCAGTGCATACACACGCTCAGTGAGCATGCTTCTGCCCACCCAGCTGTGCATCTAGACCCTACCTACCCATTCTGCCCAGGCCCATGGAAAGCATGCTCCTAACCCTCCCTGCTTCTCCTTCATTTCATTCAACCCCATGGAGCAGACCTGGCAAGCAAGCAGGGAGACTCTGCACGTATGCAGCTATGAAATCCTCAAGTCAGTTCAAGTCCAAATTAAGGTCTGGGAACGGGGCATTGTGGAAAGTCCTGTACAAGAAGACTAAGATGCTCGGCGGCCCCCTCTGCACTGGCTCTAGGATGGCTTCTTCCAAGAACCAGGAAAGACACAGCCCCCCACCAGGCTGACAGTAAAAGGAGTCACCTTATTGCATAAGCAATTTGATTCTTGAAAACTGATTCTCACCAGATAACTTAGAGCCCTGCAGAAGCTCTTTCCTGTGCTTCCTAGAAATCACACATGGACAACAAACAATCCACCCAGTGTTCAAAGACACAGTGATGAACAAGATGTGCGTGGCAGCACTGTTGCGACAGCACTAAGGACCACTGAAAACTACCAGGACATGTCATGTGGAAATGAGGACAGCCAGCACAGAGGACAGCGTGACCCGGATGGCCTGGACTTCAAGTGCAGGACAAGATCGAGAGCACCAGACACTGCAATGACAGGGATGCCTCGTCCTTACAGGGAGAGCCCCAAAGCTTGCCACAGCATAGGAATCCACTCAGCAAGGTCCAGACCCTCACTCTGCGGTTCTCAACCTGTGGGATATTTCACAGGGGTGGCATATCAGATATTTACATTATGACTTATTACAGTTATGAAGCAGCAATAAAAATAAATTTTACGGTTGGGGGGGTCACCATAACATGAGGGACTGTATTAAAAGGGTCACAGCACGAGGAAGATTGAGAACCACCGCTCCAATCTGTTCCTCTTCACTTGACCAGGGATTAGCTCCTGGTATTCTGCCCTCCTCATTCCATGCCTCACGTCCTCTTCCTACTCGTGGGCCAACTGTTAGATGTCTAATTCCAAAAAGAAAGCGGTCATACCCTGGATTACCATCTCGAAATTTGACACATGATGACGTGAACGGACCAAGAACACGCCATGACATGAATGGACCCAGAAGACATTACAAGCCACTCTCAAAAGGATGACTCATGCACGATTTCACCAATGAGATGTGAGTCAAATCCAGAGATAGATAACAGATAATGGTGGTGGCCAGAGGCATGTGGTGGGAAGGTGCAGAAGTAGTTGTCTCCTCTGGACGGTGATTCAGCTAGGAAGGTGTCTCCTCTGGACGGTGTCTCAGCTTGGAACAATGACGAGTCTGAAGGATCAGCGGTGACCATGAAAAGCAGTACATCTGAAGTACACCATCATAAACAGAGCCCCAGCGGGAACGCAGCTCAGTGGTGCAATGCTGGCTCTGCACGTGCCCGTCTTGGGCTGGCTCCCTCTCCCACCAAAGGAAAAGGTTATGATAACGAACTGTTGCCAATATTTCTTCCCTAGCTTAGACGAGTACCTCCAGCCTCATCCGTGCTAGGCAAGGGTTACGCACCAAGTTACACACCTTTTTCAGTTTTTCCCTCCCAGCGATTACTGACTCTCCTCCCCGTGTTACTCAGCATTCTTTGTGAAAGAGAGTGTAGCCCAATGAGAGTTTCTGACTTTGTATTTTGAGGCAGGAGTCCACCTGCATTGCCTAGGCAGGACCTGAACTTGCAATCCTCCTGGCTCCAACTCCTGAGTACCCGAGATGACAGGCCTGTGCCACCAAGCTCAGCAAAACATTTTTTTTAAAGATTCCTAACTTCTGCCTTCTGAGTTCTACCTGTTTAACAAGGAGACTTGCGACGTGCCCCAGAGAGCCTGTTTTCTGGTGTCTTTAGTTTCTACTGCTGTAGCAAACACTATGACCAAAAGAAAGTTAGAGAAGGGAGGGTTTATTTGAATCCACACAGACAGCAATCCATCATGGAGGAGGTCAGGGTAGGAACCTGCAGGCAGGAACTGAAGGAAAGGCAATGGAAGAGCACTGCCTACTGGCTTGTTCCTCGTGGCTTGCTCAGCTTTCTTACGGAACTCAGGACCACCAATCCAGGGATAGCCCCACCCACAATGGGCTGGGCCTTCCCATATCAATCACTAAGAACATGCTATGCAGCCTGAGGCCCCCTCCTCTCTGATGACTCTAGCTTGTGTCAAGTTGTCAGAAAACTGAGGTTCTTCGACTTAAGGTGGGGCTGCAACCAACACCTAAGCTGGAACTCCTGAGTCAGAAATGCCCTTCACTCAGTGACCCACCGCGCCTGGCCTGCCGTCAGTGTGCTGGTACGCTTCCATCAGCCCATGGACCACCACATCTCTAGGAAAGTAAACAGCAGAGCTGCTGTCCGGCTGTGCTTCAGATAAAGACAAAATACTCTTCAGTCCAAGGCTATGTGAACCTGCGTCACCTCACAGAGAAGCCTGAGTCCCCCTCTTCCCAACTCATTCACCTGGTGGTGACATACTCGATGTTGTCGTGGGCATCGGAAGGTCACTGTCCAGAAAGACTCTCAGTGTTGGCATATCCATGAGGGAGGCAGACAGGAAACAAGAAACGCCAGTGGTTAGAGAGTGTGGGAACGCACAGAAGCAGGCGTCTGTTGCTAGGGAAGGGAATATCTGGGTTCTGACCTGGAGGGCTGGGCCCATTTCTGTCTGCAACTTCCCCAACAATTCGGCATCTCTCCCGCAAGAACTGACTTCAGCTCCCTAGTGACAGAAGCTGCCTGTCTTTCTAGAGTCTTATGGTTGCTTGGTCCATGCTGTTAAAACGGTATCCTGTCTCTGTCTGGAACCTTGATGATCTTCAGATCTTTTGCCAAGTAAAATAACTGACCCATGAGACAATCTACCCATCTCCTTTGACCTCTGCCTCAAAAGAGCAAGCGAACTCTCAAAGGCTCCGCTCAGCCTCGTCAGTCCACTGTGCAACAGTCACACTTAAGTGAAGATCTGGATTGTTCCTGCAGACTGCTCTTCCCGGTTGGACACAGACACTTCCTACAGCATTCTACTTTACCAGAGCCCCAAACCATGGGTGGGGACCTTTTCCCATTCTGTAGGCTGTCATTTTTGTCTTGTTGACCGTGTCCTTTGCTTTACAGAAGCTTTTCAGTTTCAGGAGGTCCCATTTATTAATTGTTTCTCACAGTGTCTGTGCTACTGGGGTTATATTTAGGAAGTGGTCTCCTGTGCCAATGTGTCGAAGAAGTCAAACTCTCACTATTTGCTGATGATATGATAAGCGACCCCCAAACTTCTACCAAGGAACTTCTACAACTCATAAACACTTTCAGCAATGTAGCAGGATACAAGATTAACTAAAAAAAAAAGTAGCCCTCCTATATGCAGATGATAAATGGGCTAAGAAAGAAATCAGAGAAACTTCACCCTTCACAATAGCCACAAATAGCATAAAATATCTCAGAGTAATTCTAACGAAAGAGTGGAAGACTTGTATGACAACAACTTTAAATCTTTGAAGAAAGAAATTGAAGAAGACACCAGAAAATGGAAAGATCTCCCATGCTCTTGGGTAGGTAGAATTAACATAGTAAAAATGGCAATCTACAGATTCAATGCAATGCCCATCAAAATCCCTGCTAAATTCTTCACAGACCTCAAAAGAACGATACTCAACTTCATATGGGAAAGCAAAAAACCCAGAATAGCCAAAAAAAAAAAACTGTACAATAAAAGAATTTCTAGAAGCATCACAATCCCAGACTTCAAACTCTACTACAGAGCTATGGTACTGAAAACAGCCGGGTAGTGGCATAAAAACAGACAGGAGGACCAATGGAACCGAATTGAAGACTCAGATACTAATCCACATAACTTTGAAACCTGATTTTTGACAAAGAAGCAAAAAATATCAAATGGAAAAAGGAAAGCATATTTAATAAATGGTGCTGGCATAACTGGATATCAACATGTAGAAGAATGAGAGTAGATCCTTATCTATCACCATGCACAAAACTCAAGTCCAAATGGATCAAAGACCTCAACATAAAGCCAGCCACGCTGAACCTCACAGAAGAGAAAGTGGGAAGCTCACACCTTTAATCCCAGCAGTTGGGCAGGGATGAGGAGTGGGGGGCAAAGACACCTGATCTAGCCTACAGAGAGTTCCGGGCCAGCCGGGACTACCCAGTAAAACTCTAGTCCAATGGTTCTCAACCTTCCTAGTGCTGTGACCCTTTAGTACATTCAATCATGTTGTGGTGACCCCCACCTACAAAAATTATTTTCGCTGCTACTTCATAACTGTAATTCTGTCACTGTTACAAACTGTAATATAAACATCTGTGTTTTCCAAGGGCCTCAGGTGGCCCCTGTGAAAGGGTCATTCAACCCCCAAAGATTAAGAAGTGCTGCTCTGGTCCCCAGGAAAGAAATCAAACAAAATGAGGGTTCCAGGATGGGAAAAGTCATACCTGCCTGCAAGTACTGCATCAGCACAAAGACCTGAGGCAATAACAGGAAACACAGGAGCCGGGGAGAGAGCCGGCTCCGTGGATAAAGTACTGGCTGCACAACCGTGAGAACCTGAGCTTAGATCACCAGCATCCACACAAAGGCGAGGCACAACAGCATCTGCAACCTCTGAGCTAGAATTCGGCAGAGACGGGCAGATCCTTAGGGCTCACTGGCCAGCCAGTCGAGCCTAGGCAGAGAGCCCCAGGTTCAGTGAGAGACCAAGTCTCAAAAGCACACGGTATCATCTTCTGGCCTTCGTACATACTATGCAAAGAACCACACCACACCTACATACATGCATCAGAAAATAATAATGGAATATCGCTGTAGGTCTGAATGGGGCTTACAATATCAACAGCTCATTTTTAATGAGGAGCAGCAGAAGGGAAAACATGCTGGTACTCTTGTCCCATAGGTGACAGAGAATACTGTCACTGTTTTTCAAACACTGCAACTCTAGCTTTGTCCTGGCCTTAACCTGACATGAACCTTTTTGAAAAAATAATCTCTAGTCTAAACATCTGAAGTCTTGTTCCTCTTTAGTTTCTTTCTATTGAAACTAACTAAATGCAACATTTTCTTTATAAAATGGCATTGTCAGATAAGCTGGCTTTTATAAAATTATATGTATCCACTTTTGTAACCATCTTTGTTGGACCCACTAAAAAGCTGAAGAGAAAAATGTCCATCTGGTGTAACCAGAAGGTATTCAGGATGGCTAGAGTTTGAGGCAACAGATATCTTAGTAGTGCTGAAAGGTGATTGCTTTATAAATCATTTTTTAATTGGAACAACCTGCCCTAGTTATAAAAAAAAAGGCAGACAAGAGCGTGTCCAGGTGTTAACAGTGTTCAGAATGGGATGGCAGATGGGAATGAGAAGTTTTTCCAAACTTCTGCTTTTTCCAAGGGAAAGCACAGTATAGCTGTTGAACAGGAGGCAATGAGCAAAGTTTACTGTACCCAGTGCAAAGCTAGAGACACTATGTCCATAAGCACACAGAGACCGAAGGTTAACACTGACTCCAGCATTCAAAGAAAGGCTCTCGGGTGATATTTTCTTATTTTTAAAATATATTATTCATATAAAATAAAACCGACATTAGGCTTCAGTGATGCAGGGCTTCTCGGGGTGTGACAGCTCCATTCGGGATGACCCTAGGGGCTCAATGCAACACCAGGAAGAACAGGACCTCAAGTCCTGTCCTGAGAAGTGGGTTGTTTTCTAAACTCCCTCAGTACATGGCCGAGTCATGTTCTTTTTTTGTGTCTAGCTCCCCCCTTGTGTGAAACAAGGAGAGAATGTTGTCCAAATCAGATAGAGCCCTCAGACTTTGCCTCTGTGTCAGTACAGTGGGTGTCGGGCACACATAGGTCGGAGCAAGATTACAAAGAAAATGGCTCGATTCATATAGAGCCATAGTCGTGCTCCGGGACACCTCTCCGAACCTGGCACACCCAGACTCGCAGCGTTTATGTACTATGGTGGTTAAAAGCAGAGACATGGAGGATAAGGGAAAAAACAAAACCCAGAAAAACAGGAGGCAGTGGATAAAGAGGGAGAGAAGTAGGCGCAGGAGAAGAGGAGGAAGAGGGAAGAGAAGGTGAAGGCTCCAGGGTGTTACCGTTCAAACGTCACTGACATGCAGACACTCGCATGCTTCTCTGGTTAGGTTTGGAACATTCCACCTGGAACAAAACTCACCAGTGGCTATGGCCCAGTAAATGTCTGATCCAGTCAGTAACTCACCACATGCTATGGGAGAATAAACCTGGGACCCAGGAACTTGAAGCAGGATCCGAAATGGAGCAACGCGTGCACTGGAATCCAGCACCGCATCCAGAGCACCCACGAGGCGACCTTAAAAGGGGGAACAGAAGAAACGACACTTGTTAAGTCCAGGGCAGACCAGGCCGGGCAGCCAGCACACATCCTCCTGCTCCCATGCGTGGGAGCTGGGGTGGTCTGAACGAGAATGGGCCTGTTCTGAGCACAGTTCCTGTTGCTGTAATAAAACTTCATGACCTAAGCAACCTGGGGAGGAAAGGGGTTATTTGGCTTACACTTCTCCATCAGAAGTCATCACCAAAGGAATTCAGTAACTCAAACAGAGCAGGAACCTGGAGGCAGGAGCTAACGCAGAGGCCATGAAGGCATGCTGCCTACTGGCTTGCTCTTTCACCGTTATCCTCTCCTGGGCTCTCTTCAAGGTGCCAAGCCTCAACTTTTCTGTATGATTCCCTTCAATTCTAGGCTTTTAGCTGCTATGGAGGCTGCACCTTCACCAATGGACTCTCCGGCTCTCTCATAGTGCTGAGCCCCAGCTGCTCTCCACAACCCTCATGCCTTCCCCAGTACCACCTAGGGATGCTTACACATTACCAAGACCAGCTGTCAGCACAAGGAACAACCTCGGCCACTTCATGAACACAGAGTCTCAATGCACTGACTCTGAAGAATCACTTCCCAGATGGCTTCGCCTCAGCGATGCTGGTCTCTTCTTAATCACTGTTAAATTCTCAGTCCAACTGACCAGAATCAACTGTCCCAGCCAAGCAGAGGTTTTACTTTAGTAATTCTGGTCTCTCATTAATCACAGCCCATTCTTCAAGCTGCAGCTGACCAGAACTACAGATTATTCACACAAATGGCCTGGTAGAGTCTCTGGTTCGTCTGAAACTTCACAGGCTGGGTCTCCACACTCTTTTCTCCTACAGAACAGTGCACCAAGCTTTGAACACTCAGTGGCCTTTCCCACCCAGAGTTCCACGGTCCTTCCTGCCGGCAGTCTCTCAGCCTGCTACTTGCAGACAGAGACATAAGCTCTCAGCTACTCCTCCTGCATCACAGCTAGCTGCCTGTTGCCATGCTCCCTGCCCTGATGGCCATGGACTCTAGCCCCCTGGCACTATAAGCCCCCAATAAACTCTGCCTTGATCATGATGTCTTAATACAACAACAGAAAAGTGACTAAGACAGGAGCAGCCACAGGCAAGGAGCCTCAGGTCACATTCCTGGATTCCCACAAGAGACTGCTCCTCCCATTTCCCCAGCATCTGGAGTCTACCTCCATCAGCTACAGCAACAAGACCTGGGAAACAAGGGCAGCGTCCCACACGTCAGATTTCTAATTCAAACCTGGCGTGTGTGATTTAAAGTGCTTAAACTTCTGGTGTTGCTGAAATTGTTATTTGAAAATTAGAACAACTAGTATAACACTACCTTGTATAGGATAGACTAACACTCCCCTGTAAAAGTAATTGAGAGAATTCCATGAGTTTCATGTCTGTTACTTGAAGTGCTGCCTGGATCACAAAAAGCACTGTGTTAAGCATTGCTCCCGCTACTACCTTATCCTGGGCCTCATCCCAAATACTGAATGTTACCTCTACCTGCTCCAGAAATATGCTGTGAGAACAAAATCTATCAAGTCCTTCACAGATTGGGAGTCACATGCACACATACACACACACCGATGTGATATATAATGTACATATATGTGTGATATACATTATATAAATGTAAGGTGTACATATCATGATATACATTGTGATATTCGTGATATTTATTATACACATATTTGTGTGATATGCATGAAAAACATGTATGACAGACATGTGTGACATACATATCTGTGTGAGATATACATAACATATACGTGTAACATACACAAATGATATACATGTATGTGTTATGCACATGATGTGCTATGTATGGTATACGTATGTGTATGTGTGTCTAGATACAGATATATGATACAAAGAAAGGAATGGCTTTCTGCTGTGATGGATGTGCCCTGAGCGAAGGTGGACAATTAATTGCATTTGCTCCCACCTAACGGTCTGTTCCTACATGGGAACAAGCCTGGGGAGACTCTTACTGAGTACACTTCACGTCGGGTAGACCGCACCACCCATGGGAGAGCACCACTCATGCCCTGGGGGCTGACTGCAAGCTGTAGCTGCGCACCACTGCCCAGTATCCCATGAGGACTGTAGCACCTATCCAGGGGAAGATTCAAATTCAAAACTCCAATTCCACAGATCAACTCTATACCATTACATAGAGAAAAAACACCGACTCCAAACCTCAGATGTGGAGACCCATCTGTACTACCCTTTTCTGTAACAGGTCACTTCAGGGTCAAGTGATGTATTTAGCCATTTTCTGTGGCATCTTTTCAAATTTAAATAAAAGCTTACTATAAAAGCCAGATAAAGCACATGCTTTAATCCTAGCACTTGTGAGGCAGAAGCAGGCAAATCTCTGAGTCCAAGGCCAGACTTAGTCTCCATAGTGAGTTACAGGACAGCTGGAGTTACATGGTGGGACCCTGTCTCAAAAAACCCCCAAATATATAGATGACTATGCATGTATGACAGACATGTGTGACATACATGATATGTGTGCATAGGTACATATATATTTATATAATTTATGCACATATATTTTTGTACAAATGTATATATATATATATACATTTAAGACTTCCATTTGTATTCACATATACAATCAACACTTAGAAAAGTGGACTCTACACTAGCACTTCTGACTACAATCTACTCCTACAGTATTCTTCCCACAAAGTCTGTAACCTGCAGCTACACCATACCCAACACTGAGAAAATCCTTTTCAGCAAGCTCAGTCTAACTCCTAACTTACCATCCTCCTGCCTCAGCCCTCTGAGTAAGGATTACAGATGTGCCCCCACAAAGCCTGGCTTTTATGACTCTTAGCATGTTTACTTATCTATCCAAGATAACCTCCTTGGCAGATGTCCTCCTCATGCTACCCAGCCTCCAACTGTTCCGCCCTCACTTAACAACCTTCTCCGGGAGAAGGATAAAGGGCACAATACTGTATAGCCAGAACTACTCTCGCAACAAAGAAACCCACGTGGCTGTCTGCAGGAGCAGGGCCTCTCTGGATAGGAGGTCCGATCAGCAGCTGTTAGGCAGGAGGGCTAAAGGTGTGTTTGCAAAAGTCTACTGAGATAAGACATTTGTCTAGCAAAGATGGGCTGGGATAGAGAGGCCGAAGAAAAATTAGAAAGGAGCTAAAAAAAAAAAAAAAAAAAAAAAAAAAAAAAAAAAAAAACCCATCTACCCAACCCACACAGGCCCTTGGCACTTCCAAGTTTGATAGAGAACCCGTTCTTTGTTTGATTGACGGTGCTGGGGATTAAATCCAGTACTTTGTGCACAAGAGGCATGCACTTAGCACCCAGCTATAACCCCAGCCTCCTGAGGGACTCAGGGAGCCATGGAAACGAGAATGGAGGGGAGGTGGGTATCAACTCAGAAAAGCAGGGATTTTTTTTTTTTTTTTTTTTGGACTGGAAAGAATGGTTACTTCCCCCTATAAGATTCAGGCGCTTTTGAAAGGTCAGTGTCTTACATAACCCCAGCCTCTTCAACTAGTGGGACGGTGGGGAAGGCTGTGTGAAGAAAGCCACAAGGGGACTTCCACCCTTGGCTCAACCATGTGGAGCCTGGAAGTCATTCCATCCACGCAAGAAAAAGCTGAGCAGCCTGAGAAAGGGGGACTTTTCCTCAGCTCACAAGAGAACTGAGGTCACAGATCAAACCACAATCACCAAATCTAGAGACACCCAGGAGAATCCAGAGTCACAGATGGGGATGATTTCCTCGGTAAAGCCACTGACTGCAGGAACAACTGAAGAGCAACGCTGGAAAATGCTGCATGGGGATTGAGTGCATAAAGGTAAATCTCAAGACTACAATCTGAGCTGCATGGGCTTTAACATCAGGCACCCACCAGGCTGGGAAGGTACAGAGTAACACTATGCAATGGTCTCTACACAGTCTCCTCATCAAAATCCTGGACTTCCACAGAGGAGTGGCCAGAGCCTTATCCAAGCTAGGGAAGAGCACTGGCCAAGTCCTACATTTCCTCTGACTTTTCTGTCCCCAAAGACGGACAGGAGTGACCAAGAAACATTCGTGAAGATCATAAGCCTATCACCACTGCGATTTGCCGGTATGATCACAGAACCAACTCCCAAAAGCCCCTAGCACAGTGATGCCACATGAGAGGGTAAAGCACTAAGACTCACGCTGTCTGAAAAAATCTTTAAAGGAACCCAAAAACGGAAGGGCATCAGAATGAGCACTTCTGAGGAATGTCAAAGTCCTGGTGTCTACAGCTGTAGCCAACCTTAAAACATGCTCCGATCCAGCCAGGGCACTGATGACACCTTCAGTTCCTCGTACCCAATGCAGTGCAACTGGCTTTCACAACAGTGACTGTTGGTAGGAAAGTAAACAGTCTCAGAGAGAAAGCACAATCACTGAGATGCTGACCGTGCTGATACAGATGGGGAGTTTATAATAATCCTATTTAACAGGTTAATAACCCTTCTAATGGAAAGGCAAGGGCAGGCAAGAAATTTAAATGAAGAGAGAACTCCAAGAATGAACTGAAAAGCCAACCTGCAAATCCACACCCAGAGAGACCCATTAGCCATCGGAACTGAAAGAACCGCATAAAGCAGCACAAGACTGTACTCCAGCACAGCAGCAGGGGCACGAGCTCACATGAAAGCAAACACCACCAGCCTTGAAATCTACACCCAGTGAAACCATCCTTAAAACTGAGAGAACACTGCACAGTAGTACTGGGCAGTAATCCAGCACAGGCAGAAGGACACAAACTGAAGGCCAGCCAGGAATACATAGCAGGGTTCTGTCTAGAAAACAATAATAAACATTTTTTTTAATCCTGAAGTGGGCTGGAGAGATGGTTCAGCAGTTACAAAGGCACTGATACTCTTCCAGAGGACCCAAGTTCAGTTCCCAGCACCCACTTGGAGGCTCACAACCATCCGCAGCTCCAGTCCCAAGGGATCTAATGCCCTCTTCTGGCTTCCGAGAGCACTGCACACGTGATACACTTACATACATACAGGCAAAACACTCCTATCCATAAAATACACTTTTTTATATCCTAAAAGAGAATTGCTGTTCTTAAACAAAACTTGGGAAATTGATTCCTACCTGACTAACCTGCAAGATTTCTTCAGGGAGTGACAGAATCCTGTGGATCAGAAAACTAGACTTTGCCCAAGAAAAGAAGTTGGAGAGAGAAGAGCTGGGCTCACATAAAGGATTCAGTTAAAATCAGAGAGAGGTTTAAAATAGGACAGTTAATAGAGGCCAGTTGATAAATGCTAGAAATTACCTCTACCACATCAACTTATGACTTTGCGTGGTTTCAGTCTTAGTCCACCACCAACTAAACGTGATTTTTTTTTCCAGAGTGTATTTTTTAGATAACAAATCCCACTTTGTAGGAACTTCACATGAAGACTTACAAAGGATAAAGTTAAAAGTAAGCAAATAGTACCTGTACACCAATTTTAATTTTTTTCTTTTAAGATAGGGTCTCCAGAGCTCAGGGGAACCCCTCAGAAGAGGGGAAGGAAGAATTGTAGAAGCCAGAGTGCTCATGGACAGAATCAACTAAGCAGGGCTTACAGGGACTCAGAGACGGAAATGGCAATCACGGAGCCCAAATGGGTCTGTGCTGAGTCCTCTGCATATGTGCTGGAGTTGTTTAGCTTGGGGTTTTTATGGGACTACTAACGGTGGGAGCATGGGCTGCCCCTGACTCTCTTGACTGTTCTTAGGACCCTTTTCCTCCTACTGGATTGCCTCATCCAGCCTTGATCTGAGGGCTTTTGCCTTGTTTTGCTGAATCTTCTTTTGTCCTGTTTAGATGTCATCTCTAGGAGGTCTGCTCTTTTCTGAGAGGAAATGGAGGGGGAATAGGTCTTGGGGAGGGGGAAGTGGACAGGGACTAGGAGGAGTGGAGGGAGGGAAGGCTGCAATCAGAATGTATTGCATGAAAAAAGAATAAATAAAAAGAAAGAAAAGAGAAAAGAAAAAACAGCGTCTCCTGTGGTGCAGGCTGACCTCAAACTAACTGTATTGCCTGGGCTGACCTTGCACCTGCCACGTCTCTTCCTTCTACCTCCCAAGCATCAAGGATTTGGGTTGTGTGCCACCACATCCAGCTTAATGTTTATTAACACGCTACCAACACCAAGCAAGGCATGTTCACCAACAGGAGCGTGGCTGGAAGGAAAAAAAGATTGTGGTGCACACGCAAAATGGGGTTTTAGTCAGCCATAAAATTAGTTTATGACTTTATATGTTTCTGGTCTAAATATACCAACTAAAATAGATTTCAAAAGCCATAGAGAACAAAATCTTGTCATTTGCAGAATGATGGGACCTGAGATCATTCAGCAAACTAAGCCAGTTTCAGAAAGATAAACATGATTTTCTCTCATATGCCAAATCTAAATAGTGTGTGTGTGTGTGTAAGAGGTTTCTATTTGAGAAAGGGGATGGGAAGGAGGAGGCGGCAAGGGCCGATAAAGAAAGCAAACATGGTCAAAGTACAATACACTTGTATGAAAGTAACAATGGAAACATCACACTAACTGTACAATGAATATATAGAAATGCAACATTTTAATAAATTTTTAAAAGAAGTTTCAATTTTTAAATACTAGGATAAGGAAGGTAAGCATACCAAGAGATACTAGACTAACACCACTTAAAACTGAGCAGATGTGTTAATTTTAGACAAAACAGATTTCATAACAGGAAGCACTATCAGGGTTAGGAGAGGCGTTATGTAACACTGAAGGTTTCTGAAGGACTGCACACCAGTCATTAACACGAATTACCTAACAGCACATCTACATCCTTCTGACCAGAGTGGTAAACTTCAGGGAAAACAGAGGAGTCTAGCATCCTAGTTGGAGATTTCAATAACCATCTCCTAGTAACTGGCAGACCGAGCCTGCAGAAAAGCACGGAGTCCACATTTACCCCAAACAGGATCAAGCCAACACAATCTCCTCTGTGTTTATGGACCCTTCACGGGCACCAGACAGTGCATCTCTAGTGTACGGTGGCAGGTACCAAGATGGACCTAAAACAAACCCTGTCTGAAAGGAACAGAGATCACACAAGCACCCTCAGACCACAAAGGAATCACACCAGAAGCCAAGGAACAGAAAGCAAGATGGGAATTTCCCCAAAATTTAGAAGTTAAACAACTTCAAATAAAACAGGTCAAAAAAAAAAAACCTTCAAGAGATTTTTTTAAAAATATTTTAACCACATGGAAGTGAGGTTTTACAAATTAGACAAATGTGTAGGATAGAGCAAAAGGATTGCTTGGGGAGATTACAACATAAGTTAGGATAATACAAAGATCAGGAACCAATAACCTAAGCCAGTACATTAGAAAGCCAAAGAGCAATCTGATCCTAATGCAAAAGAAAAATCAAAGCTGAAGTCAATAAAAAGCTAAAAGATAGAGAAGAAAATAACACTAAAAGATCAATGGAAATTGGCAAAGCCCTACCTAGGGTAACCAGAGAAAGAAGAAAAGGACAAGTTACCAATATTAGAAAAGGACAGAAGGCCGGGGATGTACAGTGTCTGCCCAGCATGATAAGAGCCTGGGCTCTGATTCCCAGCATGGCATAAATTGGGTGTGAGGCTGCCAACCTATAATCCCAGCGCTCCATAGGCGGGGGAGGATCAGGAATCTGGGTCATCCTTGGCTAGGGAGGTGTTCAACACAGCCAAGATGTTGAGGTCCTCCTGGGAGGAGGAATTAGAGCTAATACCCAAGGGTAGTAACCATAAGGAGATACTGTAAATAATTTTATGCCTCTAAATTCAGTATGTTATACAAAATGACACAATCCTTTAAGGAAATGAACTACCAAAACTCAAGGAATAGTGAGTCATTTGAACAGATCTTTATTTAATAAAGAATTCAAATCAATAGCAATAGCCTGATAAATTATCCAAAGCAAATGTGTTTGTCCCCGCAATCTCTTCAGAAACCACTCTTCTAGTGCATTTGACTGTGACAGGAACCCTGCATTTCTAGAACAACCAAACTGATGGAGCTACTGAAAAAAGAAAGCTACCATATCTAACCCTTGCATAAAGTCATCAACAAAAAGAATCCAATATCGCATAACATGAATTAAACTCCATGGGCAATTGTGACTTGCTCAATATACAAGGATAATACAATGGAAAAAAATAAAATCATCAAGGTAAAAATTCTTATGTCAATTGGTACTTGAAAAAAGATCTAACACTCACTCATGATTAATTAAGACAAAAACCGACCACCAAGGAGTTGAGAATGTCTATAATCTGGAAATCTCTCTCAGCATACAGAGCGCCCTACAGTTACCACACTGAGTGGTAAGAAACCGAACACATCCCTGGACAATGAAGAAGACGGTAAGGAGCTTTCTTCACATCACTCCCACTTAGCATCATACCGAAAGTCCTAGCTGACACAGCAAGACAAAAAAAGGAAATAAAGCGTGCACAGATAGGGAAGGGAGAAATAAAACTTGGTTCACAGATGACATGTTTGCTCCACAAAGCAGAAGCCTTAAGGAACTAATAACCAAAAGTATAGTACTTTTGACAAGATACCTGTCACCCCCTATGGCAACTCCTTTCCTGCATGCCAGGAATGAATGTCGAGACTCTGAAGAAAAACAAAAACAGAGTAAGTCACTACGGGCAATAGTCAAAGGTACTTTTTTTCCAGCACAAGCTTAACTAATATGCACAGATCTACATGCATAACAATACAAAATGCTGAGGAAGAGGAGCCAAAAATAATGTAAATGGGAGACACTGGAGCTATTGTCAAGGTCATGTAGATTCAACTCAACATGAGTAGAAATCCCAGCATGCTACTTCATAAATATTGACAACTGAAGGAAAAGCAAGGGCCAACAAACTCTGGAGAACAGATTTAGGACGATTCAAAGCTGTTCTGCAGAGCTATGATGGTCAAGCCCTTACCCCACACCAGTAGGAGAGAGCAGACCCTCACAGATGCAATCAATCACCCATCCGATCTTTGACAAGGGAGCAAAGGCAACTTGGTGGGAAAAGTTTTTTCAGCAGCTGGAAAAACTGAAAGAAACAACCTAGACAACAGACTTTACAATAGCGACAAAAATTAACTCAACAGCCTACTACAGTATGAAGTATGAAGACTAAGGCACAGAAGTTTCAGATGAGAACACAGACCACCTAGATGGCCTCAAGTGTGACCAGTCCTCACTGGTTTTTAAGGAAAAACAATCTAACCGTGCAAGACAATCTAACCGTGCAAGACAATCTAACCGTGCAAGCGATCTGGGACCCATCTTACTAAAGTGGGCAAGGAGAACGACATTCACATGTAACTGGACATAAACTGAGTCTAAAACAAGAAACACAAAGAAATGCATGCATGTATGTATGTAGCCCATGGAGTACAGCCTAACAACCCTGGTGCTACTACACACAGCTACTAGAAATGAAGCATCAGGGAAGATGCTTAGACTTGACAGAGGAATGCCCGTGTCTCTAACTGTACAGCACCGTCTCTAATTCCAAGGATATTTCTATTTCTGGACATAATGCCAAGGATATTTCCAGAAGAAGCTGGTGTTTCAATCAATACATTAAGATGATCCACGCTGAACCTAGGAGGACATCGTCCAATCACATCAACGGGGGCAGAAGAAAAGTGAATTCTGCAGGCAGTGGTGGCGCACGCCTTTAATCCCAGCACTTGGAAGCGGAGGCAGGCAGATTTCTGTGAGTTTGAGGCCAGCCTGATCTTCAGAATGAGTTCCAGGACAGCCAGGACTGTTATATAGAGAAACCTGTCTCGGAAAATCAAGAAAAAAAGTGAATTCTATCTTTTCTCAAGCTACACCGCCCTCTTCCTCTTGGACTTCTTAGCTAAAGGGGCTCCAACCTTCACACTCTGAGACTTACTCCACTGGCACCTCACCCCTGGATCTCAGTTACATCGTCAGTTTCTCTAGTTTTCCAACTTTTAGTTGACCTGTCCTGTGAATTCTCAGTCTTCACAATCACATCAATCCCTGCTGAATGGAGAGGGTCCCTTTGTTCTGGCCGCCCAGCTAGCTTACACCCAAATAATCACACAGAAACTGTATTAAAACACTGCTTGGCCATTAGCTCTAGCCTCCTATTGGCTAACTCTCACATCTTGATTTAACCCATTTCTATTAGTCTGTGTATCGCCACATGACTGTGGCTTACCAGCAAGATTCTAACCAGCGTCCGTCTCAGGCAGGAGATCCATGGCGGCTCTCTGCTTTCTTCCTCCCAGAATTCAGTTCTGTCTTCTCTGCCTACCTAAGTTCTGCCCTATCAGGCCAAGCAGTTTCTTTATTGATTAGCCAATGAAAGCAAAAACATGAACAGAAGAACCTCCTACACCAAGTCCCACAATAAACATTTGCATACATCCCGGAAACAAAGGTTTTCATCAAGGCAGAAAAGAATCCACAGGACCTTACCTATCCCTTCAGAAACAAGTCTACGACACAAAGAAGCAAGCCCAGCTATCAGCATGGCCATACCTCTACAGGAAAACAGAGGGGCAGGAGAGATCCAGAAAAAAGCACTGGTGGAGCTAGAGGGATGACTCAGCAATCAGGAGTAGGTACTCTTCTAGCAGAACAGTTCATTCCCAGCATCCACACCAGAGAGCACACTTCAGCCTATAACTAGCACCAGAGGATCCAACACCTTCTTCTGACTATCTCCAATACCTGCACTCCCACCAAAAAATGAACACACACACACACACACACACACACCACACACACACAGGCACACGTGCATAATTAAAAATAAAAAGAAGACAGTGGCAGGACTGTCACCTTAAGAGGTTACTTACCCTGAAGTCCTTCCAGGGCAACAGGATGTGTAAAAGACAGTGATACTGTTGGTCTGGATGCTATGTAGTCCTAGGCCAAGCACTGTGTTAGTGTGCCGCTTTAGCAAAAGACAAACAAGCAAAAAACTTAAAATCACATATATCTATGTGTATACAGATATATGTGTGTGTGTATATATATATATATATATAAATCTCTTAAGATATAGGACTATCCTAAGATATATATAGATATAGCCTAAGATATATATAGATATAGCCTGAGATATATCCTAAGATATATATCTATACAGACCATATGTGTGTGTGTCTGTGTGTGTGTGTGTGTGTGTGTGTGTGTGTGTGTGTATATATATATATATATTCCCTAAGATCTTAGGATATGGAGATTTTATATATATATAATATGTGTGTGTGTATATATATATATATATATATATATATATATATGGATATGGAAAGGTTTATAGACATATTTTAAGCTAAGAATCACTAGAAAAGTTTTTTTAAGTTTATAAAAGAAAAATAAACAACAAAAATCACACAGTAAACTATGGCAATTGTTCTTGAAAAGCGAAAATTATTTTGGTATAGATTTGACCTAGCCTGGGCACAGCATGCCTCAAGACCACAGTGGTGAACTTGTCGGGGCTAGTTACGCTAGCTCCCAACATGCCCTGCTGTGTGGCAGTTTGCTCCAAGATTAAAACTGCCCAGTTTTGGAAGGAACTCCTTAAGACACAGGATGTTCTAAAGCAGTGGTTCTCAATCTGGGGGTCAAGACCCCTTTCACAGGGGTTGCCTAAGACCATCGGAAAACATATTTATGTTATGATTCATAACAGTAGCAAACCTGCAGTTATGAAGTAGCAACAAAAATAATGTTATGGTTGGGAGGGGTCACCACAGCATGAGGAACTGTATTAAAGGGTCACAGTATTAGTAAGGTTAAGAACCACTGGGCTAGAGGGAGGTAAAATAATCCATCCTGGCTGCAGGACCCATAGTCTGTCCTACCAGGCACGGTCTGTTTAAAGACAGAACAATGATGTTTTAGCATGGTGACACACATCTTCACTCCTAGCACTCAGGCAGTAGAGGCAAGAGGATCAAGAGTTCAAGGCCAGCCTAGAGAACTTGAGATTCTGTATCAAAAAACAAAAACAAAAAACAAAACAAACAAACAAAAAAACCAAAAGGTAGAAAGGGGTTGGAGAGTCCTCTGGTCTACAGAGGACTAGAGTTAGTTCCCAGCACCCACATCAGGTGGCTCCCAATCATCTGTAACTCCAGCTCCAGGAGAGAAGAACTCCAACATATCTGGCCTCAGGCACCTGCATTCATATGCACAAACCCACATACAGACCGATCATAACTAAATGCACACATAAAAACAAACAGAGACAAGCCATCACCTAAAACCAACAAGCCCAAATTTACAACTGCTCTCCAGGGGACCCCAGGGCAGCTCGCGGGGTGCATTCTGGTCTCCCCTCAGCAGAGGCTCCACGTGGCTTGTCTGGCACCATAGGAAAAGCCTCCTGGCATCCTAGTGAGCAACACACTCCTATTTTTAGGTTCTTAAAATAACAACTCTGGCTGGGAGCGACAACGGGTGACAAGCTGCAGGAGGAGAGACCAAGGAGGGGCTTACTTAAGAACACACTCTGATATGAGGGTGCCATCATTTGATCCCTGCTGGATCCGTCTGCTCAGGGTTGTCAGGGCTGAGATGAAACGGCAGTGTGGACACGGGACACACAGGGACACTAGGAGAAACCTTCCATGGCTTTGTAGTTTTTGTGATCTCTGTGTTGGGCCTTGTACTTAACACAGACACTGTGGCAATGTTCTCTGCTCTTATTGAAAAATAATCCCACAGTGAGACCCCTATTTTTTTTAATGGAGACATTTACCCCCTATCCCTACACATAAAGCATTTCAATAAAACCTGAAGTCTTTTATTTTTTTTTCTACCTTTGTATTAAACAAAGCAGGTATCTAATGGCTTTGGGTTCAGACACAACCTGAGCAATCCCATGACGGGAAATTCTTTACCTCAAGGGAAGGGATTCCTATCATCATATACTAGCCATCAAAGTGTGTTCACTGGGCACCGCAACCCAGTGTGTGTGTGGGGGGGGGGGGGTAACCCAAGCACTGGCTGGGTCTGTCTTCCCAATAGGCTGTTTGGTCTGGCTATTGTGGCTATAGAATATGGAAGAAAAGAAAAATTAAGAATCATCAGGTGGGCTGTGGGTAGCCCGTTGTCTAGCATGCATCAGGACCTAACATACACACACACCATCATAAAGGAAAAGAATGCTAAACTCATTAATCATAAATAACCAAAAGGATATCCCATAGCCAAAAAAAGTACTTTCCCCTAACTGTAAGAAGTGAGTATGAGAGGAAAGATTTGGCTTTTTAATGGGACAGTTCGTCCTAATCCAGGTGCCAGCACTCACCGGAACACTGAACTCTGAGCTCTTTACTCAAAGACTCTTCTGTATAACTCAGGGTCCCTTTGGATGCAGAACCTTTATGCTCCACCCAAATCTCACCTAAACCAAGAGGCACAGGGTTTTGTTCAGCGATACCAGCAGACCGTCAGGCAAAGCCACCATGCAGTAGCCAAATCACACCCAGTGCCCCAGCAACATCCACCAAATGAGCTCGTCTCTCAAAACTAAGTAGATAATATGGTGATGGTGCATCTGTCACAGCAGCTGCAAGCGGCTGCAGGAGCCACAACCTGAATACCAGGGTATGTGTGCATGGGTGCCCTGAAGAGCAGCGCAAGGCAAGAGCAGCTCAAGGGTGCGGCCAACCTACTGCCTGCCATGCCCCAGACGAGTGGGATGCCATCTATGCAGCAGTCCTTAGCTTTCTCAGGACATCAAGGGAAGACGGCAGGGGTGGGTTGTCCGCCTCAGCCAGCCAGGGCGACAGACGCTGCTCGTTCTTTACAGCAGTGCAATTAAAGAGCAGGGAGAAGCTTCTGAAGGGTTTTCATTTAAGCTAAAAAACCACTGAAAACAGAGCTGGTTTTGCAGCCTAAATCTGAAGAAGCTCGATGGTGAGGTTTACACAACAGCGGGACTATGCTCAACACTGTGGAACTATACATTTCGAGACGTGCACAAAGGCCGATTTCTGCGTGGAAAGCATGGGAAACTCCAACAGTCAGAACATCCGAAACTCAAAACGTCAATGCAAATTTTGCCTAATCCACATCTACAAGTGAGGAATTGAAAATGTTTCTGAACAGGATCTGAGCCTGAACTCACGCAGCTGACCCTGGCATCTTCCTCTGTGTAATCTGTAAATAACCCCTGGATGGGATCCAAGCCCTCTGCTTTGCCTCACAGTAAATGCAGGGGTGCTGTGGTCCTGGCCCATGAAGCAGGATGATGTAATGCTCCAAACGCATCGACTGTGAGCATCCTGCACAGAAGGCCGTCAGGCTGGGCAGCCCAAGCATGGAGACTGCTGACGCTTGTGACCACAGACATGGCGTGTGCAGCTCTGTGAATGCTTCCAGCGTTTCTGTCCACATGGCTCTGCCTGATCTAAGCTACACTCTGGTGTGGTGGAAGCAAGACAGGTCTTTTCTTGTCATAAAGTCATCATTCAAGTCTGTAAAAGTAGAAGGCCATAGACACGATGGGAGGAAGAACAAAATGAAGCTCTGACAAAGAGCATGGCTTTCTGTTCTAATAGAGTCTTCAAATGAAGTACCAGCTACCAGAGGCATCCAGAACAGACAATTATCCAGCCCAAGGCAAGCAGGGCCATGCACAGCTCTTCCTTAGACCCTCAAGGACACTTCTTGCTTGTCCTTAACTGTTCTGGCTCTCAGCAGCTGTGGGTCCTAATGGTTCCATCCCACTGTGTGGGTCCACTCACTATAGGCTCTTCCTAGGAGCCGTACTGACTTCCATTTTAACTGCTAGACTCCTCCATGAGTGACCAGTAACCCCTAACCCACCAAGACTAAACTATTACCATGCCCTAAACCATGAAGCTTAGACAAAAACTATTTTCTAAAATATGTATCTTACTGCTACATGGGGTCATATAGATACATGCAGGTCATATAGTACATAGGATACTCTCTTGCCAATGCCTGCTGCTTCAAAAGAACCAAGATCCCAGAGGCAGGTGGGTTTCTGTGAGTTCAAGACCAGCCTGGTCTACAAGAGCTAGTTCCAGGACAGGCTCTAAAACCCTGTCTCGAAAAACCACAAAAAGAAAAAAAAAAAAGAAAAGAAAAAAAAGAACCAAGATCCTTTAGTGAAACCTGTGTATACACATTCTCTCTCTCTCTCTCTCTCTCTCTCTCTCTCTCTCTCTCTCTCTCTCTCTCTCTCTCTCTCTCTCTCTCTCTCTCTCTCTCTCTCTCACACACACACACACACACACACACACACACACATACACCTTGATATTCCCTTTTAACAAGTTTAGTAACTATTACCCCTACCCTAAAATCACAAAGAGAATGAAGTGGGGTTTTTGTGACAGGGTTTCTCTGTTTTACAGCCCTACCTAGCTGTCCTGGAACTAGCTCTTGTAGACCAGTCTGGCCTTGAACTCACAGAGAACCACCTGCCTCTGCCTCCCAAGTGCTGGGATTAAAGGCATGCACCACCACTGTCCAGAAAGAATGAGTTTTTTAAATACCTTTCCTAAAATCCCACCTAGGAAAATAAGACTGAGTTTTGATCTGTCCCCTTAATAGCAACTTCTTGGCTGCTAAAATAATCTGCTGTACTAATAAGCTTATTTCCTCTTACCACCCAGGAGAGACTGAAAATTGGAAATAGGCAACATGGGGCTGGGGACATGGCTCAGCCAATAAAGTGCTTGTTGTCAAGCATGAGGACCTGTGTTTCGATCCCAACAACAAACACTGGACCTGGCGGTATGTCTGTAACCCTAAGCACTGGGGAGGGGGAGACAAAAAAAAGTACTTCCTCACTGGCCAAATTGCTGAGGTTCAGGTTCAGTCTAAGACCCTGTCTCCAAAGAATGGAGAATGCCAGGGAGAGATACCCGATGTTGACCTCTGACCTCACGCACGCATACACAAAGGACCATGTGCACATACCACATGCAAACTATACATATGCACACAAGATTGAACATGAAAACACACAGAGTTTCCATTTCATATTCAGAGACAGTTGCAGAAAGGCTGCTAAACTTGCCCAACAGGACTAACAGCACATGACACAGTCAGCCTGCCAGGCTGAATTCAGCACAAATGCAGCCTGCTGCCGGACGGTATCTTACCCTGGCAGAGCCACTATCCCGCCACCTCCACCTTGCCATCCACGCTTTTGTTTGACGCTCCCATTCCAAACTAAAGGCAGGAAATGGACCTTGGAGGCACTTAATAATCACAGAAAAATAAATAAGCCAACTGTGTCTCCTTTGCAAAATGGAAATCAATATGGAAGACAAAAAGGTCAGAGAATGACGTGAGTTCTATAGGCTCAAGTTCAAAATGAAAGACGGCGTTGAGGTGAGCTCTGTCTCAGCACGGGGGTGGGGGAAGGGGTGGAGAACTTCCCTGGGAGCCTGCACGCTACAAACAGAGGCCACTGTTTACCAAGCCGCATGCACATCAAGACAGAGGCTCATCCTTAATTTGTGAAACAAGCATCTGTTGTTCATCCACTGCTGCTAGGTGTCCTGAGGCCAGACCGGGTTCCACTGATACCAAAGGTGCCCAGCTGAGCACACAGCGGCATTGGGTAGGACTGTTTACAGACCTCACAACAAAGCCCAAACTAACTTTCATGTCAACATTTATCTTTGAGCGCACGGTGTCTTCAGAACTCAATCTAGTTTCCTACCACTAAACAGCACGTGTTTTCCTAAGCGCAAGTCTAAGAGGGACAAAGGCAAAGGGTAGGGCTGAAGAGCCCTCTGAACAAGAGAAGTTCAGAGCACTGAGTCTGTAAGCTCATTTGGAAACTGTTTTCCATATGCTAAGTAGCTGGAGTGTGTCCACCACAGCCCTGAAATCGGATTACTCAAAGCTGGCCATCTGTCACTCTCATGCAGGGACTTGCAACACAGCAACAGTTCCGTAGTAGTTCTGCGACAGTGCCCTGCTAATCTTATCCTGGACTACGCAAAAATGCATGTTTAAGTAACTAAATTTATCTTGTGGATTAAAATAGTTGCTTTCTTTTGAGGCAAAAGCATACAGTAAAGTCCCAGCAGGATAGAATGTATCCCCAGAGATGCTGCTTGTTTTCTGTACAGAGATACAGATGGCAAATGCGCCAACCATTAACTCCAGAAAGTAGAGCAGGGCAAGATGGGAGAAAGGAGAACACACTGCCTTCCCCCCCCCCCCCCAAGAAGGGCTCTATTCAGGGAACATTAGAAATCAAATATGAAGCCATTCCAAGGTCTGATTTCCTCGGAAGGTGACACTGTCAGAGCTGGTCTTTAAAATGCTGCCAGTGCACATGAGTTACAAATTCTGTTGCTACTCTTGGCTCCTAAGAAGGCCATGGACCAGGGCTCAGCTGCATACAAGTCCTGACAAGACCAAGACAGTCGAAGAGAAAGAGTGAGAGTTTGCCCTATGTCTCTAAGGCCAACATGCATCCTAGGGACAAAGGTCACCCAACTTATCTCTAGGAAAAGTTGTCCTTTTTACCCCCAAGATGTATTTCCACCAACATCTGCAGGCAGAGAACACGTGGCTGACAGTCAATGTGAGGACAGTGATTAGGAAAAATTCTTATCCAATTAAAATTATTAAGACTGAGTGGCAGTATCCCAGCAGGGACAATTTACTTCCTTGGATGGCTGGCTGACTCCTTATTACAGAGGGTTTCCTACTGGGGATTCAGAGCTTGCAATCTATTGGCCGCTGCAGCCTTCCAGATTCTGCATCCCTGAGATGAACCAGTGCACAGTACTTATTAGCAAAGAACTCTGACACCGACTCTGCAGACAGAAGCACGATGATGATGATGATGATGAAGAAGAAGAAGAAGAAGAAGAAGAAGAAGAAGAAGAAGAAGAAGAAGAAGAAGAAGAAGAAGAAGAAGAAGAAGAAGAAGAAGATGATGATGGAGCCAGGACATCTTAGGGCTCCTACCCTCTGGGCCCTTGTGTGCTAGGGAAGCCACCAGAAGCATAAGCAATCATCATGTACAGCTGATAGCATAAAAGGACCCCGTGCTCATAGCAACATTCAGCAAAGTGTGGAGAAGCCAAGATCTAAAAGCTTTTTTTAAAGCTTTTTTTTTAAATTCCATTAAAAGTTAAGTACAGCTTGTTAGAGCAAATGTGTGTGTGTGTGTGTGTGTGTATATGTGTGTAAATATGCATATTTAAGAAAAACATCCACCCCTTCTCACCACTTCAACCAATTAAACTAACAGGGTGTTTCCATGCTCCCTTTTAGAAATAGGTGATACTTATTTTTATCAAGAGAGGTAGGAGACAGGACCGTGGTTTCTCAGTAGAACAGCTTCTTGCAGATGCATTCCAGCACCCCTGGTTCTATAAAGGACAGAGAATATGGATTCCATTCCAGATGCCCCCAAAGGACCCCAGTCAGTCTTGAGTCATATGTTCTTGAGCTACAAAGTCCTAGGTTCAATATTTGATTCTGTCCCCACCTAGTTGTGTGGCTTAGACAAGCACACTCACCCCCTTCGGTCTCAGCGTCCTGTGAGTCCAAGCACGGTAACACCCAGCGCACACATCTGCTTGGGGTGGCACATGCACAAAGACTCACCCATCTGCCTGCTGCAGTGAAACTGTGTCTCTCCCCCAACATATTTAGTCCTAGCCTCAATGCCTATGGATATTAACTTTAAAAAATATTATTTAGATGCAACATGAGTCAATGTTGAAAAAAAATAAAACCAAGAGGCAGGGCTATAATTCAACGCTAGGACACTTGCCCTCCATGCATGAGACCCTTAGATTCAATCCACAGCATCATAAATAAAGGGGAAAAACTCAATGCTATTTGATGTCATATTGGAGTAAGGTGGTCCCTTAGTCGAATGACTTGTGTCCTCATAAGAAGATAGACATATGGAGACAGGAAGAATGTCATCTGAGGATGAAGGCAAACCGAAACTATGAGGAAACCCACAAATTGTCAGCAGCCACCAGAAGCAAGAGGAGGTGAGGGAGAATTCTTCTCTTGGTTTCCAAGATGCATGGTCCCACCTACTTCCCAGTTTTTGGACATCTAGATCAACCCTAGGACCTCAGCTCTGCTATCTCAAGCCACCCAGTTTGTGGCCCTGTGTTATGGCGGTTCATAGAAACTGACAAACTGCCTGATGCAGGAACAGGCTCCAGTCTAGGCAGCAAGTCCTAAGGGCTTGAGCAGATCTATCTCTAAAACCTCCTGGGATAGGGCTGGAGCAGAGCTCGCTGAGGAAACACTTCCCAACATGTACAGGGGCTTGGCTTCCACTCCTAACACCATTAGAAGCAAAGAAAAGGAGAAAGAAAGAGACAACTGTGGATTAACCATCTCAGTTAGTCAATCTGACTGAATCTGACTGAACTCAAGGTGGATTTCAAAAGCAATTTCTATAGTAGTTCTTTTATTACTCTTCATTTTATTCATCTTCTTGACTTTCTAAAGTGCAATGAAGGACACATTCAGGGAGAAAGCCACAATCAAAGACCATGTTAGTTATTAGGGTAGCTAAAAAAAATTGTTTAACCTTCAGAAAGGGTGAACTCCTCAGAATCTCTTGGACGTGGGCAGGTTGCTCTTAATAACCTCCCCACATAATAATAACCTCCTTGCACACAAGCTGATATACCCACGTTCCTGAAACAGCTAAGGCTATGCCAGCACCATCACCATTCTTCGGGCCAGAACTAGTAAGGATAGGACTTAACAGGTGACCTGGCAACACACCAGCCCCAGCACCTCAGGTCCAGGGCCTCAGCGAAGCCCTCTCAGCTCTCTGCAGAGTGGGGAGCAACAGAGTACTTCAGCATCTATCCCTAGAATCCTTCAAGTCTCTCTCCGTAGATACCCCACAAGAAGCCCCACCTAGAAACTACACAGACAGTTCTCTGCTCACGCTCCTGGTCCCTTTCAATGATGCCCAGTCTCTCCACTGCAGAGGCTCTTGACTTTGGCTACAGTGCTGAGGCCAAGGCCCCACCTACCATCCAATGGCAAGAGCCTAGGGGGCTGCTTCAGACATGGGAACTACCCCAGGTCACGGGGGACGCACTATGCAGTCCAAGCCTAGGACCAGTGTTCTAGACTTGTCCTCTCATCCCCGGGGCTACTGAACCTGCTGCTGTGCTTCCCTCTGCACCGCAAGTCACCCCTCTGAAGTGAGGCAGAGCATACCCCCTCACTGCTGCACCTGCCGTCCAAACCCCATTTCATCTGCAGGATGAAGACGGTGATCCTTCCTGCTGGTCATAGGAAGAGCAGATAAAACAAGACGGTAGACAGGGAGGTTCCTCTTTCCCACTGAGCAGGCAATAAAGTAACCAAACCAGAGACCACTGTGGACTCGGGCCTCCCCGTCTCTCAGCTGGGACTTCCTTTGTGCAGTCCCTGGAGGTCAGGGCTGGGAGGGGCTCCCTGACTTCTCATTCCAGCGTGGGTGGGGGCACGGAAGAACAGAGTTGTTCAAGCATCCCGGTAGCAGCTCCAGTCTGGTGCTGGAGGCAGTGTGAAAACCTCTCCAGTCTGCAGAGCATGTTGGGGGGTGGGGCATCTTGCTGCTTAGCCTCCCTAGGCGCCCCTCACACCTCCAACCTCATCTTTAGCCCAGGAAACCCCAGGGAGCTGTTGAAATCCCAGTACCAGAGGAGTCATTAGTATGGGATGCGGCCTGGGACAGTCACGCTTGAGAAACACAGGGTCTACCCCATTGTTCTGTACAGTCAAGCGGGGGGGCCTTGGGTACGAAGCGGAACTATCCGCCAAAACTCTGCCTGAGAGAACATAAAACACAGGCTAGCCGCCTACATTTAGGAATTATTACAAAGGTTGGAACATCCGACAGTCTCCTTCATCCAGTAAGGCCCCTGTAAGAATGCCAGTCTCATGGGGGACAGACTCACACACTGGGTAGGAAAGGCCAAGGACCATACACAAAGCTGGCTGACATCTAACCTTAGCACAGCTCACTCATGGGCACAGGCTGGGGAGGGGGGCTAGTAAGAGGGCCCACAGAAGGGTTTATGCACATACACAGGCCTGGGAGGACATAAGAACGAGACGATTACACTTCAACCACGCTGGTGTTATGCTGAAATGTTCAGTAGATTTGAGCTCTTAACCCTTTCTTTTTCCTCCTTTCTCCTCTTCTTTTCCTTTCTTCAAGCTTGAGGAACATTTTATAAGAGGTTGAGACACAGGGAGGCAGGGCAGACAAGCTGTAACTCCCACAGCTGCTAGGAGGAGGGACATGGAGGGGGAGAGAGAGAGAGTTCTGCCTTCTGAGTTAGGGTCCAAGAAAGCAGGCAGTCTCAGAGCAGCAAGGAAGGGCCGTGAGCAGCTGTGGGAAAGTGGGAGGGGGGAGGGTGGTGAGAGGAAATGGTGAAAAGCCCCAGTGTCAAGGCGCAGACTTAGGAAGCCATGGGTAATGGAGGCGGGAAAAGAAAAGTCATGCTTTCTGGGTTAGAACTCACAGCCTCGGGCAGGCTGAACAGCTGAGCGCTGTAAGCAACTGCCTTCTTGTCTATTTCTACTCTGTTATTCTCCTGGCCCTTTTGAAGCCCAGTAGCACATCGATACCGGACATGATTGACCAGGACACTGAACGGCCTGAGACCCCAAAACAACAAGTCTCCAACTGGCCTAATGGACTATATTCAAGGTTTCCAGCAGGGCTTTGGAGGAGGAAAGAAAGGAATCAGAGTAAAAACTCCAAAGCACTGGAGAGGAGGGTGCAGAAGGATCAAAAATTGAAGGTCATCCTCAGCTACACAGCAAGTTGAAAACAGTCTAGGAAACATGAGATCTCATTTAAAAAAGAAGGAAAGTGAACTCTGGGATGAGATCTTTCTCTTTTATTTTCCTGGCCATCTATAATCGCCATTTATAAAGCCATTCAAGAAAGCATCACTAAACACACACACACACACACACACACACACAAATAATTCACTCTCCTTGACTGGCCTTGAACTCATGGGTAATCCTCCTGCTTCAACCTTAGAGCACTAGAATTATACTACATGCCACTGCCAGGCTCTTGTTTTTGTTGATGTTTTTATTAGTTTATATCAATTATATATAAGAATGGATTCTACTATGACATTTCCATACATTTAACATGGTCTGTGACATTTCATACATATATTTACCATTCTGATCATATTCAGCCCTGCTCTGTAACTTTCTCTTACCCCTCCGCACTTCCCGATTCCCTTTTTTCTTCCCAACTAGTACTCATCTACTTTCATATCTCGTTTTCTTTATAACTCAATGCATATCATTTGGGTTGTGTACAGGGCTACGGGGACCTTGACAGTTGTTACACCACTGAAGAAAAGGTCTCTCCCTCTGCCAGCACACACTGAAAAAACTAAAATGTATGTGTATGTCCTGGCAGTGCTAAAGCAGGCATGGGCAGCCCGTGTGTGACACTTCTGTTGAACCTATCCAAACTGGGCTTCATGATCTAAGTGGATGAGGACGCAGCATGCACTAACTATGTAGAAATCCTCAGGGGCGGGAGGGGGCGCTACTGAGCCCTGGCTCTTGTCTTCTAATTTAAGAACTAAATTATGTCCATCACAGCTGGACACACCTGTAACCCACTACTCAGGTGGCTGAGGCATGAGGATCACCTCAAGTTTAAGGCCAGATTGGGCTTCTTGGTGAGATCTATCTCGAAACAAAACAAAACTCTGAAAGCTGTAATACTGACCTGCCAGAGATGATGTGCCCACTGGCCAAGAATGGATGAAGGTACAGGGGTAACCAACTGGTTTTTGGGTAGATCTGAGGTCTGCTCTACAGAAAGAAACCCAGGTCTTGTGCTGTAAACCTGGCCAAAAACCCATGACTCAGGAGGTCATAGGCCCTAGAGGGACCTAAGGGATGGACCTACTACTGTTTTGCTCTTTTTCTCAAAGGACACATTGTACTTTTTATACCCATAAATTAAGGAGGCTCTCAACCTTGACCAGAGATGCTTCTCTCTGAGGTAGACAGCAGCTAATACAGAGACTCATGACTACTCAAGTTACTGAGAAATACATGACTACTGTGTCCTCAGTCCCCAGATGGGAGACCTATATCAAACACCCCCCACACACCCAGGCTCAGTGGAAGAAGGGGTAGAAAGAATTCAAGAGCCAGAAGATGGGAAGGCTGCCGTGAAATGCTGCCTGCTGGACATGCATGGCCAATGTACTCAAGAGTTCACTACAGCTATGGTGACCTCTTCAAGATCAGGCCAACAAGATCAGTACTGAAAAAGAAGACACTAGCTGGACTCAGAGGGTTTAAAAAAAAGATATGACTGTAGGAATGAGATGGGAAGTGTTGAATAGGGGTAGATATAATCAAATTACACACACACACACACACACACACATACACACAATCACTCTTACTTGTCAACAAATAAATAAAAGACACAAAGAAATAAGTAACCAGACATCAAGCCAGTACTCACTTTTAATCCTAACTTTAACTTGAGAGGCAGAGGCAGGCAGATCTCTGTGAGTTTGAGGCTAGCCTGGTCTACACAAGTTCCACACCAGCCAGGGCTACACAGTAACTTTGTCTTAAGAAATGAAGGAAGAGAAGGAGAAGGGGAAGAAATAAAAATGACAGGCAGGCAGGCAGGACTGAGAAAGTCTCTAAATAATGCCACCTTAGCAATCATCATGGCTCCCTCCCAAAGACAGCAGCTCTTGTGATAAACTGGAGCCATAAATACATGTAACCACAAACACTCCTGAACTAGGCAGGATTTTAATTGTTCCAACACTTAATAAATTTAAAACAGCAGCCCCTCCCCCAACCATACTTGTATTCCCTAGCGAATCCCAAGGTCTGTCACCACGGTGCCGAGTCTTGGTCACCATATAAAGTGTGCTTTGCCACAGCAGAGGTATTTACATGTATGTTGCTGTCTACTGGCCAGCAGCAAGTGGGGCAGTCTTGTGACACGGGTGTAGACTGCTGCCGACAAAAGGCAAAAACACTATGTCACAGCCAAGCAGGACTCACTCTTGTGACACACTTTCAACCTTGACACAAATGTAACGCGGATGTGTGACTCGTCTCAAGTTCGTCTGACACCTCAAGGCTGTTAAGAGAAACTGCTCTTGGGCCTTAAGTCAGTAAAGTTCTTGCTACACAAACCCCAATACTCACACTAAAAGCCAGGCAAATCGAAGTGTGCTTAAAATCCCAGTGTTGGGGATACAAAGACAAGACCTCTCTGTCCACCCTGTCCAGCCTAATCAGCAAGCACCAGGCTCCAGGGAGAGACTATCTCAAATACAAGGTGGACAGTTCCTAAAATTGACATCTTCCCTCCCTTCTCCCCCCGCCCCCGTGTGTGTGTGTGTGTCCTCCTCTCAGTCTCTTACATGCATACAAGCACGCTGAATACATGAACGTGGGGATGCAAACTCACACCTATGCACATATGAATATACCTAAAGAAACCATTTGGGGGACATCTGAAACACCTGAGGAATTATATAAAGACTGAACAAGAGGAAATTACCACATTGCTATTTTGCAAATACCCCCCCCCCCTCCGCCACCCGACCAATTTTGCAAACCCTCTCAATGTAAGGGAACACATCACACTAACTCAGGGGATGGTCGACCAGTGGATGAAGGTGTGACTTAGCAAAGGGGTTCAAAAAAGCAAATAAGGCTTGCTCTCTCCAAAAGCAGGGACAAGCCTACATCGGGGACCAGACTCCACTTGGCTTTTCCCTTCTAATGCTCAGGACATAATCCTGGTTTGGTTCATGGCCCAGGGTTGGTGCGGCAGGGGAGGCACATATTTTGTTGTTACTTGTAAAGCTGTGGGAAAAAAAATGCTGCAACCAGCTATGAAGGAGCCGAGTGGGCCAGAGAATCTGGAGGCATGGGAGGGCTTCTCATAGCTCAGCACAGGAAGCTGAGCATTCCCACAGAGGGGTCAGAGCCTCAGAACAAAGTTTCCCTGTCAACCAAAGCTATCTCACAGGCAATACCTAAGACCACCAAGGTTCACGGCACTCTTGAGTAAATCAATTTCCTTTGAGCAAAACGATATTTTTATGCTTTTTTTTTTTTTTTTTTTTTTTTTGTCATGCAGTCTCCCATGACAAATGCACTCATCCAAACATCCAGCAGCCTTCCGGGCACTCCTCTACACAACATCACTTCTGGCCAACAAGCGCCAGCCAGTCAAAGCAGCACCTACGGAGCCCCCTGCATGCTGGGCCCAGGGTTCAGACTATGACAACACGGCCCCACATTCCTGAACCTGCTCCTCACAGCCACTCCCTCCTAAAAGGATACATGATGAGCCTGTAAGGAAAAACCGTGGAAAACATCACATTTTCCATGACTTCTGCACCACTCCGAATACCAGTCTGACAGATTTATGAAGCCCTTGCGGAGTCAGGAACTCGAGGAAATATACAAAGACGTTCACACGCACAGACAAAAGCCTCTCTGGGAGGATTTCCACAAAGCACAGTATAGACAGATCCATTACGGATCCGCTTATTATATATCTAAAGCCTTTATTTTGGTTTGAAGGAAAGTGGCCAGCCCCCAAACCTCAAGATCAGCAATAACATATGTTAGGTGATATTTCCTGTCTTTTTACAGCTAACAATACTGTCAAGTAGCCTAGAGAGAGGAGGCAAGACGTTTTTAATGTTACACAGCAACACATAGAGCCTGCAGGCCAGGACACCTAAAGGCTAAGACAGGAGGATAACGGTGAGTCTGGGTCCAACCTGAGCTACAGAGCCAAATTCCAGGCCAGCCAGAGCTACAGAGTGAAAATCTGTGAGTGGAGGCACAGGCCTTTATTCCCAGGGTGATCTCTCTGAGTTCAAGGCCAGCCTGGTCTATATATTGAGTTTCAGGACAGACAACACTATGTAGGGAGTGTAGCTTAGTCTTGGAGCACTTGACTAGCATGTGTTAGACACCAGGTTCAAAAACCAGAACCACAAAAAGAACGGGAAAATGAATTCAGAGGAAGACGGTGGCTATGGCCAGAGGGCAGCAGAGCCAAGTCCTTCCTAGTCCCTCTTTCCTGCCTTATTCTATTTTCCAATTGCATGCCCCACCTGGTGTGGATATTCTCTGAGAAACGGGGCCTTGGGAGCTGATGTCATATAGGTACTTCAAATCCTAGGCTACAGAGACGCAGCACCAAGCTGCTAACAGGAAATTATGACCCAGAAGGCTGGGCATCTTCTCAGCTCTTTCACACCCCATGAGACACGTGTCTGCCGTCTTCAGAGAGGGGCGGGGAGGTGAGAGGTCCAGCCTCCTCACAGGTGAGGAAAATGAGTGAGGAGTGGGGTGGAGGATAAACACCTATGTGAGACCCAAATTCAGCCTGAGTTCTACCCTCAGCTCCCTTCCAAAGTGGAGTATGAAAGTCAACCCTTGCCACAGGGTTTCTACAACACACCACCCCCAACACTCCCTGACAACAGGATCCAGCTCGCTAATGACTAAGCACTGCCCCAGGTGGTTCAGATCCACTTTCCCAATTACTCACAACCATTACTGGTTCTGTGTCATTGGTTCAATTTCACAGAAGAGGAAACTAAGGCCTAAGGACATCCAGATAACAGACACAAGATTACTTTCCCTGCCTCCTAACGGCACCCACTTTACATACAGATAGAACTGAGGATGTGTTGGGAATAGCCTCCAAAACCAAACTAACTTGCAACACTTCACTTAGAACAAAACCCATGAAATCCAAAATGAGACTTAATAAACCTGGAAACACTAAGTCACTTTTTTTTCCTCTTTGAAGAAATCAGCAGGGAAAAGTCAAGGTAATCTCAAAATTTAACCATCACCACATGGGCCAGCAATTCCAGTTTTAGGATACATACTGTAAAGGGTTGCGAGCAGGGACCTACAGATACTAACTCTGCTGTCGGCAAACCGGCCTCTCCGGAACTCATTTCCAATAGTCAGGAGGGCAAAGTAACTCGATGCCCTTCAATGAACGATGGATGACGTGTGTAAGTGCATACAATGGAGCGTGAACCTGGAGTACATTCCTTAGGACACCTGAAGATACCATGCTCAGTGAAATAAAATAGACACAAAGAATAAATGCTGTATGACTCCACTCTCAGAAAAGACCAAGAATAACCAAATCCATAGAGGCAGGAAGGAGAATGGTGGTACACAGGGGCTGCTGGGGAGGGGACGGGGATGGGCCGCATTTCCATGTGAGGATAAAAGTTCTGGAAGCAGATGGCAGTAATGGCTGAACCTCGTGAAGGGCCACTCAACCTCACACTCTTTTTTTTTTTTTTTTTTTTGGTTTTTCGAGACAGGGTTTCCCTGTAGTTTCTAGAGCCTGTCCTGGAACTAGCTCTTGTAGACCAGGCTGGCCTCGAACTCAGAGATTCGCCTGTCTCTGCCTCCCGAGTGCTGGGATTAAAGGCGTGCTCCACCACCGCCCGGCATCAACCTCACACTCTTAATGGTTTAGGTGGTGATTCGAACGATCGGTATATTTTTGCCACAAGATTTTTATATGGGTTAAACCATTAAAAGCAGCTGTGTTGACACATGTCTTTAATCCCAGCACTTAGGAGGCTGAGACAGAAAAATGACAAGTTCAAAGCTAATACAAGCTACAGAGCGGATGTAAGGTATTTCAGACAAAGGACGGTGCCTGTGTGGAAATCAAATAGAAGACTCTTCACTGCCACATCTCTTTCGCTCACTCAGGCATGAGACAGTCGCGGAAACCCATCTTTTAAACAGTTGTTTCATGGGAAAGAAGAGCTAACCTCAGGTAAAGGACAACCAAGCAAACCCATCTCGGGCACAGATAAGTTCCTGAACCTCTTCCCAGCTCTCTCATCTACAAGAAGATAGTCTCCACTCCCACCTCGAATGAGGACTTGCCCTGTCCCGTGTGGAGCATGGTGACCAGGAGTCCCAGCCCCAAGACAGGTGCCATCCTCGTGATCAGACGCCTTGAACCCACAGCTGTCGGGGCTATTTTTAAAGCAGAAACATGAGTCCCCTTTATCCCTGGTTCCTCCAGAAAACAGCTGAGCTGCTGAACACAAGGAGCGGGGATAGGGAAGACAGGAAAGCATCTATCCACCAGAGTGGCTGTGCCAAACTCTATAGGGCTGAAGAGGGTTGTGCCCAGGGGACAGGTGTCTGCACCCTGAGGCCCGAGCAGGGCTCCACTATGCACTCACATGCTCCACAGGCCTCACGTCTCTGGTGAACAAACCTTCGCGGAGTCAAAGCTGCTCATTCCAAATCCAAGTGCTTTGCCCCAGGCTAGACATCAACACACCTCAGAAGAGAGCCACAAAGACAGTGTTCAGAGGTCCAGGTGCCTCTGACTAAATATTTATTCTGAACGGTAAGCACTATAAAAAGTCAAGATCTTCATATATGATGGAGACACCAAATATTTTAATTAAATGTAAAATACTGTCCAAGCTAACATATGTGGCACTATGCACATATGTGCACGCCAAGAACTCCTGCCCTACATGACCAAGGTAGTCTTCGGGTTCCAGGAGGGCAGACTTTGATTACCCAATAGTCTCCACACCCTCCCTTTCCATCAATCAAATTACTTTCAGTTTGTAAAGTGAGTGATACTATCACTCAAATGTTAGTCTACTTAAAAAAAATCAATAAGTGAGTGCTTCCAGATCCACATTAAATTCTTTTATTTTATTTAGAGAATATAAATTTTAATAGAATGTTCCATACTTAAAATCAATCAATCTCTCTGATGCTATAATGGGAAGATTCCTAATTTGCACAGTTATGAATCTAAATAGGGCTTTTCAGGAATGCACACATCTATGTTAGGTAGAGTGTATGGGCATGTGTGTTGCCAACCAGTTCCGGGACGAGGACCTCTCTGCGCTAGTCCATCAGCCACAGGCATCTCAGGTTACCCCCTCACCCATATACTTTCTCTGCTATAAATGGGAGCTCTGGGCAGGAGTCTTAGGAAGACTCGGGTATCAACAAACCAAACTCTGGCTTTGCTTTATAAATGAAATAACGTTCTAGAGTTCCTATAAAGTTTAATTCAAAGAAAGTTAAGTATACTGTTATGTAAAATGCTACAGAAAATTCCTCGGATGGATCATGGTCAGCAGTGCTTGCTTGAAGAATGGTAAACAAGACAAAAATAATTTGCAAATTAATTTAAAAAAATAAAACTACTTGACTGGCTACAGCTTAATCAGCCAGCCAGTTAGTTATAACCTAGTTCACTTGATACTAGGCCTCCTTCAGGCAAAGCTCCATCACTGTCACCAACCTATTTGGCTTAAGTCCTTCTGGCCAGTGTAGGGGTCCAGTCTATATATATGGTCTCCCAACAAACTGTGCTCAACAAAATGACTCAAGTCAAGCATGATGGCTCAAACTCCTGTAGTCAGCGGAGGGGCTCAGGAACCCAGGGCCATCCTCAGCCACTCAGTGAGGTCAAGACGGGCCTGGATTACAGATCAAAAGCTCACCACCAACAGCAGCACACGCCTTGATCCAATGAGACCACAGGGCACTGGACGCAGCGGTCCTTCGAGAAAAACGAGATTACAAAGGGAAACCAAGTCCCACCTCTTCAACAGAGCATGAAGCCGTCAAGAGCGCTAGTCAAACCTGCGTCCTATTAAGACCAGACAAAATTCTAAAAGCTACAAAATTCTACTTGTGAATAGATCTACTTTGCGGCTGCAGCCAACCGAGGGCACGCCTTGCATTCTTGCCTTGCATTCTTCACACGGGAACAGCTTCCAGTTTCAGCTGCCACCTGCTCACCAGAAGTCCGTTCCTAGGAATCTCAACTTCTAGGGACGACTAAGGGAGTGATTTTGAGTGGTTTTGAATCAGCAATTTGCAAATAAACATCACTTCATAACATTATTGGAATCATGTCTCCTCATCATACAGTTCTGGCTACCCACAGACCCAAGTGCACCTAGATTTTCCACTTTGTAAAGCTGAGAAAAGTTGACTCAACAGAAGCATCTCTCTGATCTGTATTAACTGGTACAATAATGCTGACACAGGGAGCCCATTTCAAGCCCTCACTGTCTTGCAGGAGTACACAGGTGACAGAACAGACAGCCCCCTTTCTCCTCCCTGTGTTTTCCCACCGTGTGTGCATCTGCTTCTCCTATGGCTCTCATGAGGGAAGGAACTACATATATCTACCTTGTCACTTCCCTGTGCCTCGCAGACTGTGTTACACTTCGATGGTTGTGCATCTGTTGAACGCCACACGTCGTCAGCCTCAACCACCTTGCTGCTCCGTGACTCGGTGTTTTCCAGTTAGAAACCACTACACACTTCTCGCTGCCAGCAGGGCACAGCTGGTTTTCAGAGCCGCCTCTGGTAGTCAGGCACCTGGGCACTCTGCTGTGGGACCGCATTGAAATCTCTCAGAAGTTTTAGTGGTTTAACTTTCTTCAAAAAGACCCAGACATTTCACAGGTATCTGTGAATTCAACAACATGGTGGCAGACAGACCTCAAGTTCAAGAGTCCCAAAGCTATTGTCAAGCTCACAACAGATTTATGTTTACCTTAAATATGCTTGAAATGCTTAAAGTAAGTTGTTGAAAGAGTTTAAAAATTATCACCCCAAAATATATTCTTTTGAATATCCATATTGATTAGAACTCCAAAGCACTAGAAAGACAACAAACTGCCAGGGTAAGTCCTCTCCAACAAGAGACGATTCTCAAGACTGCACCAACGACGATCCTCAGAGATCAAGTCTATCTCAGGAGAGGTTCCCCCTAAACCAGGCACAGCACCCTAAACAAAGCCTCCTGCCCACTTAGCGTTCTCAGTAGTCATTCTATCTGGGGAGACCCACTCTGTCCTTGACCATGGAGGAGAGAGGGCTGATTCCAGAACCTCTCGCCTTTCCATTGACTGAACTGCCTCAGAATTGCTGTAAATCAGATTTCAGACCTGAACACCATTCCCGGCCAAGACAAAGAGAAACACTAGGTAGGATGTCATGGTCAAAGGTGAAGCTTCATCTTCTCTCAGCCCCAGGTTTAAAGGGAGCCACCTCCCCTAAGTATTGGTATGGAAGCAATTGAAGCGCAGTATTCTAACTGCCTCTGTCCTTTTTACTGAAGCTGAGGGTCCCGTTAACATGGGGCCCACAGGGCACCTTCCAACTAGGATCCTTTACTATAGGCTCAGGAGTTTTGATCAACACATAAAGGTGTTCAAAGTGACAGAGCCCACTGATCTGGTTCAACATCTATAAACTAACCCCTTCCCACACACACTTAGTTGTTTTAAAGGCCTCTTTATAATAATTATATATATATTTCTATCCCAGAGTCGTTGAGATGGCTCAGTGGTAAAGGTGCCTGCACTAAGCACCCAGCACCCACTTCCACAGCAGACAACTGACTCCTGAAAGCAGTCTCCCAACCCCCACATGCATGCTCGCACACACTTCAAACCCCCACATAAATAACAATTTAAAGCTCCATACATTCCAGCACTCAAAAGGCCAGCCTGGCCTTGAGATGGATTCTGTCTCAAGGGTAATATTATACATTCCATTGTTGTCTTGTGGATTCTGAACTTTCCTTTTATAATGTACTCTATAAATAGTTTTACCCAAAGCAGAACTCCATAACTGTGGCCACTGTGACTTCTGGTAAGTTCTATCCTTTTCTCAAGAAGTCTAGGCTCAGGGAATTCTTATACATAAGACTGGCTAGAGATCCAAACAGATGTGCTCCGGATCCTGGGACTAGTCCAGGTCTATTTAACTCAGGCATCACCACAAACCCCCAAAGGGTCACATGCCCTCCCTAGCACACATTGGCCCCTGGCACACCCTACGGTTACTAGTTCTCTAGCAGCAAGGCTAATTCTTGACAGTGTAAGGGAAGGCAGAGTTCCACAATCCCGGGGTCTAGAAGAACCCCAACTCTATGCCTCCCAAGTGTCAGCTTATGTACTGAACCCACTTCAGTTTGGGTTGTTTTTATTTGGGGGGGAATCCTATCTCCATGATCCAACCCCATCCTACTGAACCCAGTTCACTTTCTGTCTAACTTAGACACCTTAGGATTCCTTCCAGAACCCAGTCTTGCTCCTGCCACATCTTCTAAATCCAGGCCAGACAAAAACGTGTATCAGACTCAAAGAACTCAAACCATAAATGCGTGGAGCTATGAAAAGTCAGGGGAGAACTTACTCTGACCAACAAAGATCAGTACAATGCGCTGTGGGGCACCTATGTCGGTTACCTGGTTCCCGGGAGAAAGGAGGGGGCTGCTGGAGCCCTGCTTCATAGCTCACCCACGACACCAAGACCGTGATTTCCTCAAACAATGCTCACACCAGACAGCTAGAGCAGGCTCTGAGAATGCTAACGGACAACCTGACCTGATAGCGTTCAGGGGAAACAGTGGCAAAGCATAGAGAATTCCTAGACTGGCTATCACTTAATCAAACGTCAACCAGTTGCAGCATGATTGGCTGGCAACAGGTGCTCTTTCATGCAATGCTGTTATTGTAGTTAAATGTCACATTGACTTGGCCTGTTGAGTCCACTGCAGGTGCCCACACTGCATCCATCCTCAGCCTAAATGAATTTTATTCATCTAGCAGAGTTTAACTTAACCTTTTATTTTTTTATTTTTTTATTTATTTATTTATTTTTTGGTTTTTCGAGACAGGGTTTCCCTGTAGTTTCTAGAGCCTGTCCTGGAGCTAGCTCTTGTAGACCAGGCTGGCCTCGAACTCAGAGATCCGCCTGCCTCTGCCTCCCGAGTGCTGGGATTAAAGGCGTGCGCCACCACCGCCCGGCCAACCTTTTATTTTTTTATATTGAGTGCTCACACCTGGCTTTCTCGGTTATATAAGAAGTAAAATCCAAACTTGGAAATTAGTTTGTGCCGTGAGATACACGACAACCACAGAGAGTCCTCCAGTTCTACAATGGACTCCCAACTCTTTCCTTTCCCAGATCAAAATGTTTGTTTGGATAAATGAAGAGGGGCAAAAGGCTAAAGGGGAAACAGCATCCACTTAGTATAGATGTACCCTGTGGTTACAAGCCCATCCAAACAGCAGAAACCAGTGCTGTTGCCCCAGTGAGATGTTTCACCACCAGTACACCACTGTCCCTCCCCCACCCCCGTAACACCTCCCCGTTAATACAGCAAACCACACACAACTGTCTGACCTCTGGCTGTGACGTCATCTTAGGGTCTTCAACTCACATCTCAAGTTTGACTTATCAAATTCAACAATCTGTGTCAACCAACACACCCTGAGCAACACATCAGCATGGACTGCCTGTTACTGGGAGAAAGCATGCCCCAGACAAATTCACGGGATACTATCACCCAGTGACTCTTTACAGCACAGCCATGTTACAGAGGGACAGGTGGCCTGCTGTTTCTGCAGCTGTTTTCACCTTAAGCAACCCTTATCCCACGTGTTGCTTTTGCAACCTAATCCCACACACACGGACATTAAATCACAGGCAATAAACCTTATCTGTTCAGAAAGCAGACCGGATGTCCAAATCCCCCTTTCTTAAGGAATCCAAGAGAAGCTACTTATTAAAGCAAAAACGCAAAGGTGTGGTTCCCATGAAATCTGGAGACACTGTATCCACTAACACCTAGCCTGATCCTTCCCACCAGTAAATACTGTTGCTATTGGATCCCACACAGGTGAGATCAATCTCAAACTGCAGATTCTGAGAGCAAGCTTCATGCCTTGTTCAAGTTTTACACTTAAATCGTAACACTAAAACAACACAGCCCAGAGCCCCTGTTAGCTCTCGGCACCTCCTCCAGCTTCTTTCTGCAGTTGGGCGAATGCCTTCGTGGAGCTGAAGTGTTTCTGTCATTCAAACACCACTTCTCATGGGAAAAATCCAAGAGTCTATTCTAAGCTGTTCCTCACTAGGCAAACCCCACTGAAAGAATGCCCCTGCATTCTGTAGACAAAGTCCTCTGCATCCCAGCCAATGGGCTACAGACACATTCAAGACTCTCTGAAACAGTCAATCATTGTTGGACTTTAATTATAAAATGCACCCCCCCCCAAACACACACACACACACACACACACACACACACACTCATTCTTGGAGGCTTGGCCCCAGCTGATGATATTCTTTCCGTGCGTTCTGGAAATCTTAAGAGGTGGGGCTAGCTCTACAAAATAGGTTCCTGGTCAAGCATCCTTGATGGCTGTACCTTTTCCCGGGGTCTCTCTCTCCTTGTTGGTCACTGTGAGCAATCTGCCTGTTCCATCATACGTTCCCAGCCGTGGTATTTAGTCTCATGTCAGGCCCACAGCAGTGGGGCCAGCAGACATGGACTGAAAATCCTTAAACCATGAGCCGAAATCAAATGAGTCTCTCCTGCCAAAAGGTGTGCGTCACATGGTCTGCCACACACCAAGAATTTAACACAGTTTTTAAGGAGAGCCAAACCTCCTGGTCAGTCCACGTAAGTCACTGAAGTGAAATCTACCCATAGTTCTCTTCTAAACCTGAACTGTATTGCTCAAATCCTGATCATACCATTTATAACAAAACATTTCTATGATGCTGAGACATGAAGCCGGCAAAGGGTCCTATCACCATCTACTCTGGGTGAGACCGACAGCGTGGAACACATCCAGACACCATGTGTCACCAGATGCCACGTAAATCACATTACTCACTTTCAGGGCCTCTGGTTTGCTTCACTACTGTGTGTTGTTTTTGCTCTTTTGGCCTTTATTGGGGGGGACAAGACCCAGCTCCCAAATAAATCACACACAGAGCTTTACTCTTAGTTATGAATGCCTGACCTTAGCTTAGCTTGGCTTGTGTTTTCCAGCTTTTCTTAAGTTAAATCATCCCGACTACCTTCTGCCTCCGGGCTTCTTCCTTTTCTCACTTCTGTGTATCTTACTTTCACCCTTCTCCGTGGCTGGCTGGGTGGCTGGCTGGCCCGATGTCCTCCTCATTCTCCATTCTCCTATTTCTCCTCTCTGCCTGCCAGCCCCACCTATCTTTGCTCCTGCCCCACTATTGGCCGTTCAGCTCTTTATTAGGACCACCAGGTGTTTTAGACAGGCAGGGTAACACAGCTTCACAGAGTTAAAGAAATGCAGCGTAAACAAAAGTCACACACCTGCAAATAACATTCCCTAACACTTCACCACCGAGCTATACCCCCGGCCCATGTTCCTCAAGTTTTAAATTTTCCCCCAATGCTACCTTTCTCCCAGTGATACATTTTCTGTCTTAGTTATAAGAAGACATCCTTGGGGTCCACTTTCTATTAGTTAATTCTCTGAGCTGGGAGGCGACTACTATTCTTAACAGTTCTGAAACCAGGTAAGTGTGGATTCTCCCTACATCAACGGGATGTCCAGCATTCCATCAGAACACCGACTACTGGGAACTCAGGCAGATCCTGCAGGTCAAAGGTACCATCCTATAGGTACCTCAGATGCTCATTCCATAGTTTCTACCTGTATTATCAACCAGAAACTAGGAATCACCATGCCCCCTTCCTCACGTTTGATAATTTATTTGAATAGCCCCCAGCACCCAGGAATCAACTTATTATAAAGAATATAACAGGTACAGATAAATAATCAGATAAAGGGGTGTCCAGGGTAAGGCCCAGAAGATCCCACGTATTGTGAAACAGAATATTTAAGTAAAGATGTGTTACATTTGTTTGTGGTGCAGAATCATTAACTATGTAAAGACATGTTGTTGTTTTACCTCGCCTGCCTGAGCTTGATTAGTCTAATAAAAAGCTGAACGGCTAATAACTAGGCAGAAGAGGGATAGGCAGGACTAGGGAGTCAGTCAGCCAGACACAGAGGAAACAGGAAAGCAGGATGGACGGTATACAGATGAGGTAAACAAGCCTCAGGGCAGCACACAGATTAATAGAAAACAAGTCTAAGCTAAGGCCGAGCATTCATAATTAATAATAAGTCTCCACGTCATGATTTGGGACAGGCAGCCCAAGAAAGCTGGCTACATTTGGCACCTAACATAGAGCACATATTTCTATGTAGGGCCTGAGAGAACTGAAAAAAAAAAAGAAAAAACAAAAAGCTGACACGGTTTCTTAGTAGCCCAGTGCGGGTAGAGTACAGGGGCATGGCTCCGCCATACAGTGAGCACCTGAGCATCCAGCACGTTAAGTAGGAACAACAAGCTAAGAAAAACACCACCACAGTGTGGACACCAACTTCCTAGAGCTGGGGGATTAAATGCAGCTCCCAGAACAGCTCTTGATCAGGCCCGTGGGCGCAAAGTAGGGCTTTCACAGACCCAAGTGGGGCAGAGCCAGCCGCCTGCACAGAGCTGCACACCAAGTCTAAGGTTCGGTTCAGGCAGTCAGAAAAGGCTACAGAGACACAGTAAACCAGGTGTAGATGGGAAAAAAAACCTCTAAACAGGTTACACTGTGTTTTAAAATGTCCATAAGCACTTAAGAAAATGGGTACAGACTGTCATAGGAAAAATAAATAGTTTAAAAATAATAGTCTTTAGTCGGGCGGTGGTGGTGCATGCCTTTAATCCCAGCACTCAGGAGACAGAAGCAGGCGGATCTCTGTGATTTTGAGGCCAGCCTGGTATACAGAGTGAGTTCCAGGACAGGCACCAAATACACAGAGAAACCCTGTCTCGAAAACAAAAAAAAAAAAGGGGGGGGGAGAAAGAAAAATAAGTCTTTAAAGTGAGAGTAAAGTAATAAAGGGAAAAAGTCTTGTAAAGATGGTAAAAATACACAGGGAGTCTTAATCCTGTATGATGTTGTGTTGACTTTGAATTTTTTGAATGCTGAAAAACATTGGCTTATAAAAGGAACTGATGAATTAAACCAGCCTAGATACTTTAGGGATATCTTAACTTTAAAATGGAATTCAGAAAATGCATTGCATTGGGAGAGAAGTTATGCTTTTTGTTTCCACAGGAAATGAAAGGCTGTGGATTCCTTCAAGGTTAATAGAGATCAGGTTTGATAGGAGACCTCCTGAAAATCTTGGCACAGACATAAAGAAATAAACCAGGGAAGACTACAAGACAGGAGGCATATTTACTGATCCCTCTGCATGGGAACAGCTCTGAGACTGGACAACAATGTCACAGCTAGTTTTCCCAGGACTTGACCATTGTCTCAATTTTCTCAGGGTCCTCTGGAGATGCCGCTGCCCCTGGACAACAGAAAGCAGTCCAGAGAACACAATGCCCACATTCCCAAGAGGTAGGATATGTGGTTTTTGGACATTTGGTGGGTTATGGATGTCTGTCATTGTTTATGGGGGATATAGGAATATAAGATAAAAAGACAACTGTTAACCTCAAGTATTTTTGCATTGGTATGGATTTTGGTATACTGATACAAATTTAAAGATATTTTTGTTATACTGTATGTATGTTCCTACTCTTGTCTGGAGTATTGTGCTTATGCAGCTCATTTAAAAATGTAATGTATAATTAAAAATGTGGGTCAGTAGTCATCTATAATAATCAAACTTGTAGCGATATTAGGTATATTTCCAATGTTACACAGATGTTTTAGATCGGTGATCTTCAAATGCCTCAGAGACCTACAGAGTATGGCATGTTTAATAACTTGAGGCTTTTCATGACAGTGAGACACATCCTGGCAGCACCAATCTACTTCATAGAAGGATGATGGGCTTTGAAGAGCCTCCATATGGAGTTTGCTTTCATTGTGGCAATTTAGCCAACGGGGTAAGAAACTGCTCTTGCTTCAACTGCTGACAGGTGTACATACAGGATTCAAAGGAAAGTGACTATCAAACTTTGCCAAGACAAGGTAAGACAGTCCTTCAAAGTTCCAGCTTTGTAGAAAAGCCTGCCAGATATTCTAGGCTGAAGATGGATGCCCCAACACTGTGGAGGAACCTTGGGGTGAATCTACAGGCAGCCAGATGTCTCTGTCATTTTTATAGTTTTGAAGTGGCTTGCACTGCACTTCTGTTTACTCAGGTAATATTATAACCTTCTGGAATCTTTGGTGGAGTTGGAGACTAGACAGTTATAGTTTTCCTTAGTTATGATAGAAAGTAAATTAGGTTAAAAAAACAAACAAAACTTTGAATTCACCAAGATAGGATAAATAATGAAGTATTTTCTTTGCATTTGCCAAATACAAATAGACTGGATACTGTAAATGGAATTCTTACTTGATAATTGTTCTTATTGTATATAGTTTTACTATGTTAAAGTTAAAATTTTTCCTTTTTATTTAGACAAAAGGGAAAATGTTGTGAAACAGAATATTTGTTTGTAATAAGAAGTCTCCATGTCATGATTTGGGAGTTGATTGGTGGCCCCAAAGAAAAATTTTGGTACACACGTGAGTACAGGAATCAAACTTAGGTCATCAAGCTTGTTGGCAAGCATCTTTACCCACTGAGACATCTCAGCAACCCACCACCCTAAATTAGAAAAGTGTTTCATGGAAGAAACTGGGGAGAAAAATATCATAATCAATGTATATTGTATGAAAATAATGTTTTTCAATAAAAAAGGATTTTCAAAAAAAGAATATTTGTTTAACTAAGTAAACATTGTTACATTTGTTTGTGTTGCAGAGTAATTGTTTAACTATGTAAAGACGTGTAGCATGTGTTTATGTTGTTACCTTGCCTGCCTAAGGCACCTGATTGTTCTAATAAAAAGCTGAACCGCCAACAGCTAGGCAGAGGAGGGATAAGTGGGGCTGGTGGGCAGAGAGAAAAGGGGAGCCAACCAGCCAACAAAGGGCCCAGCCAGTCATGGGCCAGACAGACAGACCTGGAGGAACCAGGAAAGCAGGATGGACAGTATGCAGATGAGGTAAACAACCTTTGGGGCAGCACACAGATTAATAGAAATGGGCTAGTTTAAGTTAAAGAGAGAAAAAAAAAAAACACTAGCTAGAAACAAGCCTAAGCTAAGGCCGAGCACTTATAATTAATAGTGTGTTCATGTCCTGATTTGGAGGCTGGCAAGCCAAGAAAGCTGGCTACACCCAAGCCTACAAGCTACAGTCTCTGTGAGGATGAGGTGCGCCACTCTCCCTAGCAACATGGTCTTCTCAGATTGGACTCCTGGAACCCTGTAGTTTAGGTACTTTTATATAAATTTCATCATATAGGATCAATTGTTGGTTTGATCTAAGCCCTTTCTCTTTCCAGGAGCACAGGGCTGGGGCTGGGAACTCTAAACTTCTGATCGTGGTTGGTCCAGGAGCCCAAAGGTTGCCTCACTAGGACAAAGGATGCTCCTATCACCAGGAAATTCCCAAGGATTAAGATCTCTGAAGCAGGAACCCAAGTGACAGGCCAATTATTGGAACAAAAGATGCTTCTAACACCCTGTCACTCAAAAATTATAGCATGTTAGGAGCTCCAGCCAGGGAGAGACACGAATGTGTTCATTACGTACAGGAAGTTGCTCGCTGGGTCACTGAAGCAATTATCTCTTCTCTGTGCAGAGTAGTTGGCATGATTTCAAAAGCAAAACTTCCTTGGGAAATGACACCTAAGCCCCTCCTGGGGAGGCCTCACCTGCCTCCTGATTACGCAAATCCTACTCTGACCCATCTAAGGCCTGCCATCTCTCCCCCTGGCTCGCCCACCTGGAGACTGAGCATACTTTTCTAAAAAATATTTATTTGTTACTATTTATACAGCATACTATTTGCCTATTAGTCAGAAGAGGGCACCAGATCCCGTTATAGATGGTTGTGAGCCACCATGTGGCTGCTGGGAATTGAACTCAGGACCTCTGGAAGAGCAGTCAGTGAGTCTTTTAACCTGTGAGTCATATCTCAATTCCCAGTGAATAAAAAAAACTTTTAAACAGAAAAGAATAATAAGTGTAATGCACTCACGATCTGCCTCACGTGCCCTCCCATTTCGCTCAACGACCACTGGTCTTCAGGAACTTCTTCCTCCACCCACACTGCCAGTCTTCTCCCTCCTTCCTTCCTGCATAGCCCTCAGCTTCAGGGAAAAGACGCTTGCTGGTTTTCTCCTGTGCCTCTGGCCACCCCTCGTTTCCTACTGTTTCCTCTACTACAGGGCTTACTGAACAGCTCTGGGAATGTCAATGCTAACAGACTCTTGGTGGCCTCAGGGCCTTTGCACACACTGTTTCTGATTCTCCTATGGTACTTTCGTCCACCTTTGACCCAGTTAACACTATCTCACACACCCTGCAGGTCTCAGCTGAGATCGCAGGTCCTGAGAGATGCTTCATGGTGCTCCGATCTGCATTCATTTATCTGATGCTGTCTCTTGCATTCCCTGCATTCACCACCCTTGGTAGGATCGTATTGTGACTTAATGTCACACCACCACCACTGCCCAACTCCAACTCCAACTCCAACTCCAACTCCAACTCCAACTCCGTCAGACTGTAAAGCTTTATGAGCACAGGGCTGCGTGCTGTGGGGAAGAGAAGCCTTCTGGGAATTTCTTCTTCTCTGATTGTAAGTAACTAAATTGACTTTGTCAGCATATATGGAGAACAAAATGGTGTGGGACAAGAAATCTTCTGCAATACAAAAATTGTTTAGGTGGTTTGATAGTAATTGTTACTATTGTTTTACAGGTTAAGAGCCTGAGACCCTAGAGGGAGCATGTCATGTGATGGTCACCTCTCTAGACTGGAGGCAGCACACAGAGCCTAAGTCTAAACTGCTTTCCTTTCTAGAGAGAAAAATTTAGAGTAAATTATCTTTTAAGTTTAATTGAAAACACCTGAGCAGGTTAGCTCACTTCTGAACACAGGTGCAAGACTACATGAAACACACCCCACACACTTTAGACATCGGGAGAATAAACACAGCCCACCGAGGGGACACGGAACTGGCCACGAGGTCTCCCGAGGCTAGGGCAGGACACTGTCCCAACATCAGTACCCACACAGGGATGCTAGCAGAAACACTACCAAGCTCTCCCAAACTTCAGCTTCTGCTCTGTTTAATCAAAGCTACAGGTGTGTGCAAAGAAACACATAGGCCTGGCAAGGCTCAAGTGGACGACACACAGTCCCCTGACCCCAGCCTGACCTCCCATCCCCTGCTCCTGAGAGCGACTTCTTCCAGTTCTCCGAGTGTATTCTCCTTCACTTCTTCAAGTCCACGCCATGGAACTATCTGAAATTTATTTTTTCTGATTTTCAGTGTTAGGGGTCAGACCCTTGTACACAGGACTCTACCACTACACCATATCCATGGCAGTTTGGGTGGTTTTTGTCTCAGAGGCAGAGTCTCACCAAGCAGCCCAGGCTGGCCTTGAACTCCTAATCCTCCTGTCTCTGCCTCCCTGGTCGTGGGATTGTGGACCTGTACCACCTCATCCAGCCTCTTGAATTCTCAGTGTAGGCACTAGCTACCAGCTCTGAGCAGTGGAGGAGTCAGTCCCCTTTCACTGGCCACCATGCCCCCTACCACTCACATCCCACCAAGACAGTAATTTAGTACGTCAACCTTGAAATCATTACAATCACAGGAACATTACTGAATGCAGAGGAAAGAAACATGTTCCACTTTGGAAGAACCTTTACCGGCCAATACGACATTTACCAGGTGCCTTTCCCCTGCTCCAGTGATCACAGAGACACTCTGGATGAAGCCTTCATCCACTCTTGAATGACTTCAGTGAGAGGGGACCACTGCTGACTCACGCAGGACGGGCAGCATGAAGAAAAACAAATTCCCTGAAACAGACGTGTGGCTCAGTGGGTAGAGCACCTGCCTGGCGTGTCATCCAAGGCCGGGGCCAACTCCAAAAGAGAAAAATAAATTCTGCTGGTGGGTGAACTACTGCAGCATAAAAAAAAAAAAAAAAAAAAAAAAAAAAAAAAAAACCTCCCTTTTCCGATGTGCCCCACTGAAGTCTGTCACAGATGATATATTCTCTACAGGAAATTTTGTATGTGTGAACAAAAATGTCCAAGGGGCTGGAGAGTTGGTTCAGTGGTTAAGAGCACTTGTTGCTCTCGCAGAGGACCTGGGTTCTGTTCCCAACACTCACACTGTTGCTTACAAATATCCAGGGGATCTGATACCACGTTCTGACCTCCATGAGGGTACTGCACACATGTGGCCCACACACATACATTCAAGCAAAACATTCATACACATAAAACAAAAAAATCTTTAGAAACATGAACATTCACAACATTACATGTAATAGTAACAACGGCAACTAGAAGCCAAATAGCCACCAGCAGGAGAATAAACAGCAGTAGTCAGGCCACAGGCTACCACACGTGGGTGAAAATGAGTGGACTCTGGCCACACGCACCATGGTACAATGTCAGGGAGGCATTTTATTGAGGGAAATTGGTAACCAAGCTGCTGAAAAAATATATGTGTTGAATAAAGCATGACTCTTCATTACGTAGTTACAAAATTATACATAACTAAGCAATAAATGGAGTAGGGATAGACATAAGCCTACTAAAATGAAGGAAAGCAAGGGGATGGCACAGAAATCAGGGCAGTGGTTACCATGGGGGAAGGGGAGAGAAGCAGGGAAGCCTTCTGTTAACCAGCGATGTGTGCACAGGGTTGGTCCTGTGGCTTATTCTTTACGCTTATGTCGTACACAGGATTTCACACAGGTTTCATACTCAGGATGATGCATGACATGCATCTTTCTTAAGGAGAGAGCACAGTAGGGGTGTTTATTTTGTGAATTTTTGTTTCCTCTGTGAAAAGCAGATCTCTGGAAGAAGAAGAAAAGATAAAAATCCACAAGCATTCAAAAAGATAAATGGGAGCCGGGCGGTGGTGGCGCACGCCTTTAATCCCAGCACTCGGGAGGCAGAGGCAGGCGGATCTCTGTGAGTTCGAGGCCAGCCTGGTCTACAAGAGCTAGGTCCAGGACAGGCTCTAAAAAAGCTGCAGAGAAACCCTGTCTCGCAAAACCAAAAAAAAAAAAAAAAAAAAAAAAAAAAAAAAAAAAAAAAAAAAAAGATAAATGGCTGGAGTTCACAGAGCTGAGAGGCTGCTACCAGGCTGAGAGCTCTGTCTGGCTCAGAGTGGAATCGCTTCTGTAAGGTCACCTATGGGTAGTTCCAACAGCTAGCCCTGCCAACACTCAACAACTGCACACCACGCTGGCCTTAGAAGTGAGAAGCCATGTTCTGTTGCTCATCCCTATGTTCCGACCATGCAGAATTTCCATTTCCAGGGTTAAACTCACAGGCTCCCATCTCAGACCTGCCTGATGCCCATTCACTCAAAAAATATTTACCAAGCATGTTCCAACGGCAGGAACCACTCCAGCTAGAGAGAGTACAGCAGAGGAACAAGGATTTCCCCCATCCCCCACTCCCCACTCCAGTTCCTGCGCTAGCTAACTGTGGACAGATAAAGCCACCAGGAGCTCAGATGTGACACAGGTGGAAAGCAGAAGATGTTCAAGACTAAAAGGGGGGGGGGGGGAGGGCAGGTCCTGCACTTCCAGGAAATGGAATTCAGGATGACAAGCGAAAACATGAAGCAGGAGGGGTGAGGGACGTGTGGCAGAAGGATCCAGTAGGGACAGCCAGCGATAAAGATCCAGGCAGACATGACTGCCTAGGTCTAAGGGTAAGAGCAGAAGGTGTAGAAGTCCCAGGACTCAGAAAAGGGGAAACACCCACAATTCAGAGCAATGAAAGCCTACTCTGGCCACTTTTTGATACAGGTGAGGAACAGTTTATACAAACGGCTAAACGCTGCCTTACAGTGTTATCTTTGGCATTTGCTACTTTTCTTTCCCTAAGTTCCTCCCTTCCTCAGTGCCAGCAGAACACTAGGTCAAGAACCTAAAACTCTTGCCCCTCCTTCCCTACTATGAATTCGGTTTCTTAAAGCTATGGGCCACCCAGGTCGGTCAGTCTTCCTCAGGGGTTTCCAGCGGCTGGAGGCTCACTACTCACCACTCAGAGGCTTTCTCCTTCCATGTTCTGGGAGTGCCACTAGAACGGCTTTAATCATCTCCCTGTAGCGCTTCCTCTTACAGTGCCTCCGTAAGGGCAAGTCTTGGAAACCACCAAGTTTTCTGCTAATGGTTTACCAGCCCCTGGGATTGTGTCCATTACTTCAGTCCTGTCATTTCTCAGATCTGTGCACCAATGCAAACTACTCTCTTTATTTATGGTTTCTCTCTTAATGGTATTTTGGGGAAACAAGACCAAAGCAGTAAGACTCCAGAAGCAACATGTAGGTACCAGCCAGGGGGTTTCCTTGGAAACAAAACCACCAACAAATCCAGTCACCTGAGTGGGTCCCCAGCCAGAACCAGACATACCTGCCACCCTAGTTTCAAGTCCGTGCTATGATAAAATAGCCTGACGGAAACAACCTAGAGGAGGAAGAAGGCTTTATCTGGTTATCTGGCTTACGACTCCAGGTTACCAGCCATCAGTGCGGGGACATCAGGGTATGACCTGCAGCAGTTAGTCGCAGCTCATCCACAATCAGGAGCAGAGAAAAAAAATAAATGCAGTCATGCTTATTTATTCTTAGTTTGCTTTTTTACACACTTCCACCATGAAGGGTCCAGCCCTCAAAACAGTGCCACCCACATTCAGGGTGGTTTTTCCAACCTCAACCAAGTATAAAACTCCTCACATGCATGCCCATCACCCTGATCTAGGCAATCCCTCACATGCATGCCCATCAGCCTGATCTAGGCAATCCCTCACATGCCCATGGGCCTGATCTAGGCAACCCCTCATTAAGATCCTCTTCCAGGGCTGGAGAGATGGCTCTTCTAAAGGTCCTGAGTTCAATTCCCGGCAACCACATGGTGGCTCACAACCATCGTAATGAGGTCTGGTGCCCTCCTCTTCTGGCCTGCAGACATACACACAGACAGACTATTGTATACAAAAAAATCCTCTTCCAGAGGCTGAAGAGCTGGCTCAGTGGTTAAGAGCACTTGTTCTTGCAAAAGACTCAGGTTCAATTTCCAGCACCCACATGGAGGCTTACCACCTCTTTGGGTAATAGGCATACATCTGGTACACAGACATACACACAGGTAAAACATTCATATACACAAAATAATAAATCAACAAAATAACATTAAAAAAGACTCTCTTCCAGATAATTCTAAGTTGTGTCAAGTTAAGAATTAAAACTAGCCATGACACTAGCCAAAAAAAAAAAAAAAAAAAAGCAAAGGCATGCTTGGCTTCACTCATGCCCAAATTGCCAATACACTCCACAAAAGGATATGGGGTGAAGTTCTTTGTATGTAATCTAAGGAGTCCCATATCAAATCTGGAAAAAATCTTTCCCTTTTTTATTATTGTTGTTTTGTTTGTTTTTTGTTTTGTTTTGAGGCAAGGTCTAGCTCTTGCCCACATTGGATACAACTCACTTCTTAGCCTGGGCTATCCTCAAACTCAACAATGCTCCCATCTCACTCTCTCTGGTATGGGGATTGCAAGTATGAGCTACCACAGGCTGCGAAATGCCTTTCCATTGCCAATGGGCAATCCTTTGCCCTGCAATGCTCTCAATGTGTCAATTTTTAAACTGCATTTAGGAAGCCAGGTGTGGTGGCTCACCCTGGTAACCTAGACCTTAGGAGGCTGAAGTAGGAAGTCGGCTGAGATCTAGGCCAGCTTGGACTACAGAGTGAGTTGCAGGTCAGCCCTGCAGCTCACACAACAGTACAAACTTCTTTACACATTTACTCTCAGAAGCCATCACAACACACGAGTCTCTTTTAATGCTACTTTTCCTTCTTTTCCAACCTACCAGGTGCTAAGGGCCAGGCAGCATAGTGAATTATCCCTCCGAATTCTAACCCTTCTGGGCAGAAAGGCAGCCCAGAGCTGCTAATGTGGAACCACCCCTAACCCTCCACCCTAACTTGACCATTGCTCCACTTCAACTCTGAGGACCGGATCAACAAAGCTCAGGCCTCCCACCCCACACTGGTACCCAGCATGCTTAACCAAAGCCAACACTGGCCACTATGTTCCACTACCTCTTACCCCCTTCCCTGATCCGCCTTAGGTCATTACAAATGCAGCAATGTGAAGGGGGGGGGGAGCCTACGGCCAAGCACTCTACAAAGCAGAAAGCGTCAATAACTTGTTCAAGTTGTAAGTTTATACTAGCAAGGCTCTACAAGAAAACAATTGTAAGATTATAGAGAACTGTACAGAACCAAACACTAAAACGAAATCCTTCAGAGGGGCCCGTCTAGTCTAGGAGGCCTGAGCTTTAGGGTTAATTTCAGAGAGACCTGGGGGAGGGGGCAGAGATGGTGTATGCTCTCTCTGTCCACCACCTCCCACGTGCTCACTTGCTGGCTCTTTGTTCTCCCACGGTGGACTGAACTTCCCTACGCAATATTCCCATGGGCTGGAGACTGTATCCAAGTGAACACCGCCTCAGTCTACGTCCTTCCCAGGGTGGCAAAACCACTTCTGTCAGCAGAGCGCAGGAAACGTCTCATGACACTGAACTCATCGTGTTCTAACCTGACATGACGGCTACCCAGACTTTCCAGAGCCCCGGCTTTCGCATTTCAGCAATCCCTCCCCTCTAAGAGAAACGGGTCCCAGGAGGTGACAAGGACAGCTCCCTCTTACCCACCCTTACTGGCCACCTGAGAAGTCAGTACCATGGTCCTCCCCAGGTCTCCAAAGCAGGAGCTATAAAAATAAAGGAGATGGGAGAGGAGGAAGAGGAGGGTACAACACCCATCCACCCATCGCAGCTTCCCACAGTTGTCAGACTGACAGGGAAGCAAGAAGTCTAGAGGAGGTGGGGGATGCTCTGATCCCATAGGATCAGCTTAGCCTGGGTCACTATGCCCATACCCAACATGAACCCCCAAAAGGAGGCTCATTTGTTTTCACCCACTTATGCCTATTACAAATGTTTATTGAGCGTACACAGTATGTACCAAGCATCAAAGATAAAACATTTGCCCTTATAAACATGCAACCGAATCAAGAAAAACATTTTGTGGGCCAGGGAGATGGCTCAGTGGTTAAGAGCACTGGCTGCCCTTCTAGAGGACCTAGGTTCAATTCCCAGCACCCACATGGCAGCTCACAACTGACTGTAACTCCAGTTCCAGGGGATTTGACACCCTCACACAGGCATACATGCAGGTAAAACATCAATGCACATACGTATTTCTTTAAAAAAGGAAAAAAACAACTAGAAAAAACCATAACTACATGACTTGAGAGAATGTGGTGGCTGGAATGAAAATGGCTCCCATAAGTTCATGTATTTAAATGCATGGTCCCAGGTTGGTAGAACTGTTTGAGAAGGATTAGGAGGTGTGGCCTTGTTGGAAGAAATGCATCACTGGGGGTGGGCTTTGAGGTTTCAAAATCTCAAGCCATTCCCAGTTCTCCCTCTCAACTTCCTCCCTCCCTCCCTCCCTCCCTCCCTCCCTCCCTCCCTCCCTCCCTCCCTCCCTCCCTCCCTTCCTCCACCTCTGGTTGTTATCTTATGGAGCCAGTCTACTGATTTCTCTGCAAAAACGAAAAAGATCTAGAATTGGTCACGGCACTCATCATTTTAGTCCCTATCATTTCCTTTAAACACAATGTAAACGATAAACTCTTATTACTAAAATATGCCAACTGCATTTCTGCCTTCTAACAGCTGCCACACCGGAGCTGCCCAGCGCCTCATCGGGTCCTGACTCTACCACATTCCTACGTGGCTGAGTGAAGATGAGCTCTCAAGGGCAATGCACTAAGTCTAGATTGCTTAATAAATGTGCAAAGGTTAAGATTCAGTCTACAAAGGGCATGTCCTCCTGGCACAATCAAAACGCAATGCCAGACATCTCAGAAATGAACTACCTTCTCTTTGTGGGCTTTCTCTCATTTTAATTTTTTTTTTCTATTTATGTGTTGTTTTTAAGAAATTTCTTGCTTGGGCATGCAGGCATGTGCTGTAATCCCAGACCCCCAGAAGTGGAGGCAAGAGGAACGTGAATGTGAGGCCAACCTGAGCTACATATTTTAGACTGTGTCTCAAAGAGAAGAAGAGAGGGAAGTTTCTGCATATTCACAAGATGGAGACAACGGAAACACCAGGGAAGACCAAAGCTACAGGTATTACAACACGAGACCTCAGCAGGAAGGAGTCCACATTGCTCTGAAGTCACGGACAAATGGACTCTGTACATCTGAATCATAAACCCCCTGAAGCTCCGCCCAGCACTGATAGGCAGCTGTGCCCTCCAGTCTGGACCCTGCTAGATGGAGAATAAGCCCAAGGCTGCGGGTCCTTACCTGCCCCACTGGGTTTTTTTCGCCAAGGCAATGCATCAAACATCCCACAGGGTCAGTGGATTAAGTGGGTGGGTGGGCAGGACAGAACATGTTTGGAGGAACACACTGTCCTCATGTTTCCCAAGTTCACAAGTCTCCTGCCCTACGGTCACCCTCTGCAACAGGAGACCACTTGTATACCAGATACTCTACTCAATCCACCACAAAGCCACTGTCCTCAGTGTTGTGGACATACAGTCCTCTCCAGTCTCTTGGCCTCTACTGCACTTTACCGGATGATACCAAGTTCTTGTTCCCCAGGCCAACACTAAGCCCCACCTTGCTGCTCAGGTGCTCACAAAAGGCCCCTACCTCCCGCCTCCTACCGCACAGCCCACCTGCTGCAGAAGTTTTCCCTGCTGCTCAGGCGGACTAATGGTCACCCCACTGCCACACCCAGAGCTCCCCACTGTCCGCTACCCCTTTCAACCAGAACCCTACCATCCCCCACCCAAAGCTGAGGTCTCAAGAAAGACTCTGTTGTCACGATGGATCCCCCCTCACTCCCAAACCCACACGCTAGAATATACTGCCCTTTTCTATGGGCATATTCCTCAATTTCTCTAATCATACTCTATTCCCAAAGGGCCTTTCCCAGACTGGCCCAAGAGCAGAGAGTCACCAACAATTAATCTGAGCACACGATTCTGCTCCTTTAACTTCCTCAGCTCCCTTCCGCAGAAGGTTTTGAAAGAATGGACCATCATCTAAGATCCCTGCTATTCAAAGGATTCATTTCCATCCCCTCGATAACAATACTGTAATTCTTCACTGATTGAACGGGCGCTATAGCTAATGAAAACTAGTCCCATTTTCTAAAAGCTTTGAGTTGTAACTTTTAGGAAGGGAAAATGCCTTGTTTTGGGCAACTTCAAAGCCTTGAGTTTTTAACTGAAAGGAGAAACTGAACTGGCATGCTTAACTTCACTACTCCAATTACAAGCTTAGGAATTATAGTGCCTCAGTTTCCCTCCGGAGCGAAGACACAGTCCTCTCCTCCTGAGCCAGAAAGTCCGGAGTCTCTGGAGCCTCTCTATGGTCTGGCCTTAGGTCCCCAGCTGCAACACCACCTGGAGCCACAGCTGCGTCCAGATGGTCAAGTCCGGGCCTGCCTGGGCGCACCCTTCTGTCACCTGGCGGGGCCCTAGGGCGCCCCGATCCCGCTGCCTTGTGGCAAGCTCTAGAAACCGTGTCTCCAGCGCTCACGAGCCAGGTCACATCTAGGTGCACCTGCCTCTCCCGGCCCGTGGGTCCCTGAGCTCCAAGCCCGACCAGAGCTCGCGTGAGAAACGAAGGAGAAAGGAAAACAAGCCATAGGCTGGGCCGTCCTGGCCTCGGAGGCTGCCACCAAAACACCACCTGCGACGCGATCGGGCAGCAGGGACAGAAGCCCGGGCCGAGCCGCCGCGTGCGCCCCTTACCCGTGAGGCGGCCGCCCCCCTCGCCGTGCCCGCGGCGCCGCTGCAAGACGAAGTAGCAGCTGCTCTTCTGGGTCACCCAGAGCTTCAGCGCGTTCTTTAGCAGCACCTCCTCGGGCTTGAGCCACATCGCGGCGAACCTGCCGCGCCCGAGGGCCCCGGTTCACATCGCCCCAGCCGCCGGCCTCACCGGGCCGAGCCCGCTTGGAAGGAGACGGCGGAGGCTGCGAGCAAGGACCGCAGCCCGAGCGAGCGCCTGCCGAGTCCCGGAGCGCAGAGACCACAGCTCGCCGAGATCACCCCGCGCAGCCCGCTGTGGCCCCTCCCCGACTAAGCCCCGCCCCTCCCCGCCCGCTTGGTTCCGCCCACCTCCCTGAAGTCACGCCCTCCACCCGCCCCCGTGGCTCCCGTGGCGCCTCCCTGGTTTCCTAGTCCCAGCAGCTCCCGGGCAGGGTTCCGGAGTGGCGGGAGGAAATCGTAACCACAGCCAGGTTCCCTCCCTCCGGTCCTGAATCCCCTCCTTCCCGGGAGGAAGCAAGCAATAGCGCGTGTTGTCTCCTCGCTCCAGGTTCTAAGAGGTGAAGGAAGGCCCTAAGGGAAAAAAAGGCATCTTGTTATCCAAACTGCAGGTTGTCCAACCCAGAGTCTTAGTTAACCCTGGGAAGTACAATGCACGCCGGTAAACTCGAGTGTGTTTGAGTTTCAGATAACCAAAGCTAACACTGAAATTAGGAAACCATTATATTTGGATTCTTTAACTATTGCGTTCTTTATTTTTTAAACTGGCACTAATAACTACGTACAAAGTACTGCATATTTTAATACCCGTATACAGTACACGAGGATAGGATCAGAGAAATTGCTTTCCGTTAGTTCAAACATTTACCATTTCTTCTTTATTACATTTCATTTATTTGGAGGGTGGTTAGAGAGAGCGAGGTTTTGGCATGTGGAAGTCAGAAGACAACTTTTCGGGAAACAATTCTTGGCTTCCACTCTGTGGGCCCTGGGGATAAAAGTCAGGTCGTCAGGCTTGACAGCATAAGTCATCTTGACAGTCCCCATTTGTTATTTCCCTTACAGCACGTTTTTTTCGTGCTTTTATAAATCTCCAACTGAGCTATGGAAGGGGCAGAGAGGCAGAACCGGAGACAGCAGCAGACCATAGTGAACACTGGCAATGTCCCTCCAGAGGCACAGAAGATAGGAGGCACCGCTATGTGAGTTACCCCTGGGGGTCCCTGACACAGAAATAAAGCCCTTGCGTCTATTCTGAGAAAACATCAAACACTAGAACATGTGGAACAGGTAATAGTAGCGAGAAGCCACCGGGCGTGTAGACACAGGGTTTGAGTTTTGCTTTTGTTTGTTTTGATTTTTCGAGACAGGGTTTCTCTGTAGTTTTGGAGCCTATCCTGGACACAGGCTTTTAAATAAATATTTTTTCCTGTAGAAATTGGTACATGGTAGCTGTCCTTGAAAGGGCGGCGGAGGAGGGATCCAAGGGCTCCTCAGGGAGGTGGTTAGAGCCAATATCCTAGCCAAAAAGAGGGGAAAGGTTCTCTTAGTCCCTGGGTTTTGACAAAGGGACAAAATGTGGTTGTTAACTAGGACAGGACTGAAAAAGGAGAAGCTGAGGAACCTGTCTGGGGGAGTATCAGAAACTCTGATCAGATCCAGCAGACAGGAACCTTGTAGAAAGTGAAGCTGGGGGAGGGCAGTGGGGGGAGTGAATAAGCAAGGCTTAGAGCTATGTTGTATGAAAATGTCACCATGAAACCCAATTCTTTTCAGATCAACCAAAAAATTAATACAGAGAGAAAGAAGAGGAAAGAAAGGAAAGAAAGAAAGCCGGTTCTGTGGCTAGCCACAGACAACCATCTTCTGAATAAAATAGAAAGTCTGCAAGCCATAATCACAGGCATGGAGCCACGCCAGAGTCAAAAGAGTCAGGGATGGGTGGCAAGTAAACATCCCTGGGAGAAATATTAACGGGCACCCTCTGCTCTCAGATGCACAGCAGGCCGGAATCGTAGAGGCGAGCTGGCTATTAGCCTGCTATTATGTGTCAAAACTTTTCCTGGGGAGAGGCAACACACGTGTCCACCCCAGATAGGGAACCCATGACAGACCCAAGCACACATGCCACCAAAGTCCGTCTTGGTGAACCAATGAGTTTTATTGGGGTTACTTACAGAGCCAGAAATGACTCAAAATCAGCTACATAACCAAAGCCTACCCCAGCATGGGTGACAGCTCACAAGGCTGGGAACCTGGAGCACACCACACAGCCTGCAGCAGCTCAACAGGTTGGAGAGTGTCCTTCCCAGGTACCTCAGAGGGTCTAAACTCTTCCAGGTAGCTTGGCTGGCTTCTGCTTCTTCAGGGCGCCTGGTCTGGTCTTAGGGGCTTCTTTGCGGTCTAGTTCTCCTGTGTCTGAGGGAGACTCTTGGCTTTTATTGTTGCTCTGCGGGGGGGAGGGGGGAGGGGGTGTTAGAGACTCTGGTCAGTTTCAAGGACTTCCTGAAGCAATTTGTTTACTTTCATGCTTAAGGAGCTTCCCTGCAGGATGGAATGTTTTAACCCGCAGAAACTGTTACATAACATCTGCCTTAAAGAGTTACAGACGGTAAAGCTCTGACTGAAGTCACTGCAGATACACAAATTCAATGTTCAAGTCCTTGAGCACCAGGTTGAGAAAGTTCTACATAGCAGCTTTTGTTAGACGGGAACTTAAAAGTTATATATGGGCTTCCCACAAAGTCAAGCCTAATGGCTTCCGATGCCCCAGCCTCCAGAACTGTGGCACAAATAAACCTCTGTTCTTCATAAATTATTCCAGCTGAAGTATCCTGTTATAGCAACAAAACCAGACAAGACATGCTGCACACACCCAATGAACATTAGCTGTTCTTCTAGAATGTAAAATCTCCCGCTGCAGCTACAGTCACTCATGTTGTAATTATTAAAGGCTTCCCTGTCAAATGTTAAATAAAAGTAAGAGAAGCAGGGACTGGAAAGATGGTTCAGTGGTTAGCAGCAAGACTACTGTTTTTGAAGTTTGGGTCCCAGCACTCAGACAGCTCCAGAGGTCCAACTCCCTCTTCTGGCCTCTGCAGGTACTGCACTCCTGTAAACAGACGCACGGCAGCTAACACCCTTTTCTAGCCTTTGCAGGCACGGCACTCACATGAACAAACCCACACACAGAAACATACATTAACACTTAATATAAAATATTTTTTTAATCTTCCAAAACAAGACCAAGAGGTACACAGAGAAGCTACTCTGACTTACCTCTCTTCCCGTCTCTAAGGCCTCTCACCATCTATGTCAGAGAGAATGCAGTAGAAGCCAGGAACACGCATGGTGCAGTCTTGGGAGCTCAGTCTTCTGAAACAGAACAAGAAAAGGGGAACCACAGGACCTGGTGGAGAATACATAGCACAGGTACCCACAGAATTCTTCTGTCACTCACATCTGGATGTTAATCACCATAGGGTTATCATAGTGTATCCCTCAAAATTCCTGGGCTGTAGCTCTTACCCCTCCAGTAGCTCAGACTGTGTCTTCACTTAGAATCAGGGCAGGCATCATTAGTTGAGGCGGGATTATTAAAGTGGGTCTTAGTCCCGAGGGTGTGGGCCTTATAAAAGGGGGAAGTTTGTTCAGACACACAGAATACCACGTGCTGGTTAGAGTAATCCTGTCACAGTAAACTCCAGGATTTCGGAGAAAGCCTGACCATCCTCAGCAGGAACCAACCCCAGTGACACTGAATTCTGGGTTTCCAACCCACACAACTAGGAGATAATAAATCTCTATTTAAAGTTTGGTTTGTGGTACTTCATTATCCCTATTCTAACAAAAAGACGACGGTTGCTTCCCTGAGCCTGCCTACATCTGTGCAGCATCGAGTAGCTTCCAACCACTCTGAGATAGATTCCGGTTCTGGACAGGACCCCTGGCTGATATGAAGAATGACCTCGGGAAACAGTTTATTGACAAGGAATCCTGACTGAGCTGTTCCTCTAACCGTGCACAGGGGACAACAGTATACTAGGAACCCATGCGGTTCTCTGCCAGCAGGGTTACTCAACGTATCCCTCGTGGTGGTGTGAGGGGCTGGTAAAGAACAAGGCTCGGGGGCTCTTGCTGCTGTGAAGTGTGGTTGCTATGGCAACCGTGATAATTACAAAGCTTGTACAATGAGATGGCTGTTTGCCACTGCCCTGAAGAGAGAAAGAGAGAAAGAAGGGGAGAATGAAAGAAAGAAGCATGAAGTATTAAATTTGCGTCTCAAGGTAGAGGCGTGGTGTAATTCAAAGAAGCCCTTCTCTGTGTGACCACAGGACAGACAAGGTTCTTCTGATGCTAAATGTTAATTGCGCAGGTTACCAAACTGGGACAAAGGTTAGGCATTTTACCTCAGCCAGCTCCGTTGTGAAGATGAGGACACCGATTGGGGAGATGTTTGTCAACAGACGCGTTCTGGAAACGTTTGGACTGACCCTCAGATCCACATCTCCCTGGCCATTGCAGGGGGAAATCAGCCTCAGCCTCCACCTACAGGAAACCTGAGACTCACCGCAGCCCTTGCTTAAAACCTACCCTGATGTACATCATCAACTCCAGGATCGCAGAAGAGAGGCTCCCTGGGAGGAGAATCCAAGGTCAGTTGGAGGAAGGGGAATAAAAATACATTATGTACCTCGGAATTGGAAAGTCTTGTCTGTATATATTGAAGGTCATGTACAAGTCATATTCCAGAGTGTTAGACCAAGAGGGATGAAATATAAGATTGGAGTCAGCAATATTTATAAATAGTCACATACTTAGGATTATTATGTGATATATGATATGTCAGAGTAATAAACGAGTTTTGGAAAAGGTTATGGTGATTACAAATATACATGCATACGCCAAAATCCCTTTACAAGTGAGGGCTTGTGCTGGGTAGTAGTGGTGCACGCCTTTAATCCCAGTACTTGGAAGGCAGAGGCAGGTGGATCTGTGTGAGTTCAAGGCCAACCAGGTCTACAGTGCGAATTCCAGGACAGCCAGGAGTGTTAAACAGAGAAACCCTGTCTCAAAAAAAACAAAACAAAACAAAGCAAATAAATAAACAAAAACCACTGAAGGCTTGTGACTTTAGGGAGAGGACTCAGTCAATCAACTGTTTGCTGTATAAGCATGAGTACTGAGTTTGAACCCCCAGAACCAACAAGAAAAGTCAATAGCACAATGGTGATGGCAAGGGCCTTGGGACATGCTAGGCAGCCAGTCTAGCCAACTCAGCAAGCTCTAAGTTCAACAAAAGACCCCCATCACAAAAAATAAGGCTGGAAAGATAAATAAATAAATAAATAACCTTTAAAAATCAGGATTGACTTTTTTTTTTTTTTTTTTTTTTGGTTTATTTCGAGACAGGGTTTCTCTGCAGCTTTTTTAGAGCCTGTCCTGGAACTAGCTCTTGTAGACCAGGCTGGCCTCGAACTCACAGAGATCCGTCTGCCTCTGCCTCCCGAGTGCTGGGATTAAAGGCGTGCGCCACCACCGCCCGGCTTCAGGATTGACTTTTTAAAAACGCTAAAGAGCAGTGAAGGGAGACACCTGACATCAGTGTCAGCCTCCATGTGCACGTGCGGACACCCACACGTACACACACACACGTACACACACACACACACATATATATATGGAAGCAAAATAACTTTGTAAATATTTGAAAAGGTATTTTGTAGAAAACAGTAACAGATAATTCTTATTCAGAGCAATGCAATGTGTGGCTGAATGGTTTCAACGGGGAAGGATAGGGCTGGGAGACAGTCAAGAATGTGCCTTGCAAGCATGAAGCCGCAGGCTTGACTGCCACAACCCAGTGAAAACCAGGGCGTGGTGGTGCGCATGCGTAATCCTGGTGCTGGAAGGCAGACACAGGTGGACACCTGGGCCCTAGTCAGTAAGCCTTACTGTGATTCCTTTTCTCGTTTCATTAAAAAACAAAACTGGGGGATAAATATATGGGAATAAACCTGGGAGATCCACTGAATGATCAAGACACGATCCTGCCCCTCCCGACTTCCTAGATCAATAGGGCCACGCAACCCCTTGGCTCCTCCTCTCTCTCCCCTGTGTGTCCTCCTATCTCTCTCTGAGGTAGCCGGTGGGGAAACTCTTTGGACCACTTCACCCCAGCCAGCTGACTGTGAACTCAGCTCTCCAAACCAAGGTTGTAATCTATTGGTGGTCTCGGAGCAATCAACACACGGCCCCCCAAAGCCTAGCTCAGTTCCAGAGTCCCAGGTCCCAGTGGGTCATGCTGTCTCAATAAATAAGGTTGAGGGGGCCAGAAAGATGGCTCAGTGGTGAATAGCCCTTGAAGCTCTGTCAAAGGGCCCCAAATTCAATCTCCAGCACCCATACCAGGTGGCTCACAACCTCCTGTAACTCCAGTTCCTTGGGCACTGGCACTTACACATATGTACACGCAGACCCACACAATACACATAATGTTTAAAAAAAATAAATTTAAGGTGGGAAAAACAAATTTGACAGTTCTGAGGAATGAAACATAAGTTTGACCTCTGAACTCCGCATATACATACGTGTGTAATAGGAACATGCATGTGCATCTGGACATACATGAACACTCACATACACCAGAACATAAACAAAAATAAATAAATAAACAAATGGAAGGGAACATGTAATTGAGGAACTAAGAAAAAACCCTCAAAGGTACGTTTCCACAATAGAGACACCCCACTGAATGCCCCCACTGAATCCCAAGAAAATACGCTAATCTCTTCAGATGAGACACTTGGCCAAGCCCAGGAGGGAAAGAAACAGGCCTGAGCTAGGACGCAGCTGCCACCCATCCCAAGGTCACCCAGTCCTAGGCCACCTCCTCCGCACTGACTAGAGGCCTTAGAAAGGTCCTGAACATGGTGGACAATGAGGGCTGCTGAGAAGCCAAGGATAATGGCACTGGATTTGGATCCTACTACGCACACTGGCTTTTGGGGGGCCTGGCCTGTTTGGATGCTCACCTTCCTGGACCTGGATGGAGTGGGGGAGGAACTTGGACTCCCCACTGGGCAGGGAACCCTTACTGCTCTCTGGACAGGAGAGGGAGGAGGAGTGGAGGAGGGAGGGGGGTAAATGGGAGGCGGAGAGGAGGCGGAAATTTTTAATAAAAAAAAAAAAAGAGAAGCACTTTCAAGAAACAGTGCAAAGCATTGCTAGAAGTGAAAAAAAATAATTCAAGTAGCCTACAAATGGAGCCTGCAATTGTAGTGTGAGAATAAAGATGTCTGAAACACTCTGAAAATAGTCTGTGCCACTACATGTCTACATATAATAAAATCTGTTTATTAGGTTTAAAAAAAGAGAGAGAGAGAAAGGTCTTGGAAACAAAGCACAGGAATGCCCCAGATGAGATGAGAAGCACTCAGAAAAGAGGAGAAATGAGTAAGAAAAATAAAAGTTTTTCCTGTCAAATACTACAAAATTTGTGTTCAGGACCATGAACTCAGATATTTACACACACACACACACACACACACACACACACACACACCTTGAAAGACTTTTATGCAAATGTTTTGATCCCCGTCTCACAGTTTGTTTATACAAAGGGCCACTACTGTGTTCCAGGAATTTGACACCTGGAGTTGTGACCCTTTTCCCTTCCTTCACTTCCCAGGCACCATTCTCTTCAAACTAGCCATTTAGATTAAGACTGTGACCCTGGACCTGGGCCAATAGGGCAAAGACTCAGTTACCACCTGAGTTAGGATGAAAACCAAATATGATTCTTGTCTCGTCGGTGTGTTCACCTTCCGAACACACGATCATGACCAAGAATAAAACTGGCCTTGCTCAGACATTTCAATTGGAACAGCGGTCTCTTCCTTTGGGACCCAAAACTCATTTCTAACAACTATTATCAGCATGACCTTCTGAGAGGGCAGATGTGGATCTGAACATCAGCTTCCTCTAGGGTGTAACCACAGGCGAGCCCTTTAACCTCAGACAGCTCCAGCATCTTCACCCAGACACTTGAGAGTCTCTCACTGCAGCCTCACACGGCTGAAATAAGGTGGTCTACCACAGGCTTGTCATATGCGCATCTCCTAAACAGAGCTGTTGCCACCTCCTGGTTATCACGGCCCTAGCCCTGGTATGTCGTGGTGTGTCTCACCTCTACCTGCCGCTCTGCAGGTGATTCCCAATCATGAAGGCCAAAGGAACGGCCCTGGCATTCTTCCAAGCATAGGTGGAGGTCAGCATCCAGGAAGATAAGGTGATAGGACATGAATAATAATGAACTACACTGAACTACCACGAAAAGCATGGAAAGCAAATACACATTCCTAACTATGCCTGGAGTATGTTTATGCATAATTATGGGTGGGGTTATCTGGCATTCTCCCAAGGATGAAGATTAAAACCACGTAGCACCCATATAGGCCGCATATGGATGTTGAGGTAAGTTTGACTTCTGTGTCTTCAGACAAGCCCGTCACTGAAAAGGACCTTATCTGGTACAGGGAGAAGGACAGTCCCTGCCAACCCCTTTTGCAGGGATGGTGTTTTGATGCCTCTGTACTGTAGAGGAGCTCACCTGCCCTCCGCTTGCCTTTCCCTGACTCGGGACTCACCTTAGAAATGTTAACAGGTCACAGGCATCCTGCAGAAATACAGCTGGCATCCCGTCCTAGCTGCGTGGCTCCAACGTGAGACTAAGGCACCAGAAGAAAGCCAAAGAAGGGAGACCAGGGAGGGGTGTGTGTGCGTGTGTGTGTGTCTGTGTGTGTCTGTGTGTGTCTCTGTGTGTGTCCGTGTGTGTGTGCGTGTATGTAGCTCTTTGCATTCCCAAACTTACCTCCCCCCAAAAAGCTGGGGTGTAGTGAAATCTGCAATCCAGGCACTTGGAAGGTTGAGGCAGGGGCCAGCCTGGGCTCCACAGTGAGACCCTATCTCAGAAATTGTACACAGCTGAATCTGTACACGTGTCAGAGAAAACCACAGTGAGATGAGCAGGTGAACCATGTCCTCTGCTGAATGTTTTCCCCATTTTAAAACCAGCTGGTTTCACTTCTTTATAAAATGAGAAGGAGAACACATGCATCCACACATAGCCCAAAGAACAGAGCCGTGAAAATGATCTCTAATGGGCTCCTGATCTACAGCAGATACAAATCTGCTTTCTGTTTCTTTGGAGAGTTAAATGGGTGGCTGTGCTGGGGACTGAAGCCAGGCCTTTGGGCCTGACAGTCAAGCACTCGTCCACAGAGCCGCAACCCCTTGGCCTGGTGTTCAACTTCAATATTACGCTTCTTAAACAGAATGATAGCAAATTTCGGCTTATTTTTCTTTTTAATTTTTAAATTTTACCTCTAGGGTATTAGATATCATCTGCCTTTGTTTTGAGACAAGGTATCACAGTGTAGCCCTGGCTGTTCGGAAACTCACTAGGTAGGCCAGGCTAGCCTTAAACTCACAGCTATCCTCCTGTTTCAGCCTCCCAAGTGCTAGGACTAAGGGCATGGATCACCAGGCCCGGCTGTCTCATTTTGGTATTTTGAACAAAGTGTGTCTTAGTAGATTCTTCTCCCTCATCTTTGGCTCCTCCTTTATCCCTCTCCCCACTTGTAATCGCCCCTCAGCCTCTTTTCTCTATTCACGCCATGGGTCCTTTTGTTCTCCTTCCCCCCACCCCCCCCCCAGTCACATGCTTTGGCAAGTATCTTTACCCTTTAGGTCTCCTTTCTAGTTTTTTAGGCTTCCCCCATGTCTACCCTCATATATATACACATACATCACAGCCAGGACACGTGTATGACAAAAGCACACAGGTTCTGTGTTGCTGAGTTTGGTTTTCTCACTTAATTATGATGCTTTCTAGATCCATATATTTTCCTGCAAGTTTCATGGTTTCATGTTTCATTTATAGTTATCTACCACATTTTTCTTGTTGATATCTTTTTTTTTTCTTTTTTCTTTTTTTGGTTTTTCGAGACAGGGTTTCTCTGCAGCTTTTTTAGAGCCTGGCCTGGAACTAGCTCTTGTAGACCAGGCTGGCCTCGAACTCACAGAGTCTTGTTGATATCTTATAGATATTACTGATATCCAGGCTGGTTCCATTTCATCACTGTCGTGAATAGAGAAGCATGGATAAGCAACCATCTCTGTGGTAGGGGTATGAGATCCTTTAGATGACAGCCTCTCCCTTAGCCCAGGCTGATCTTGAACTCACTATGTGGCCAAGAATGCCCTCTACCTCCCAAGTGCTGGATTCCGGTACCATGACTGGGTCTACGAAGAGAACAATTCTCTTCAGTCAATGAAAAAGATCTTCAAGGGGTTAGGGAGATGGCTCGGTGTTTAAACAACTTGTCATACAAAGTTAAGGATTGAGTTTGGATGCCTTAGAAACCACAGTCAAGGATGATTCTCACCAACCTCCAACTCTCACACAAACATCCGTCCATCCATGTGCATGCACACTTCCACACAAGTGCATCACAAACACATGCAACATACATACACATATACACATGAGAATGAAAAAAAGAAAAGAATCTCCAGCTTGGTGTGATATAGCAGCACAGACCTGTAAACCTAGCACCCAGGAGGCTGAGGCAGAAGCATCGTCATGAGTTCGAGACCAGCCAGGGCTACATAACAAAACCTGGCTCCAAAAACAAAACAAAAATGATTTTCACAGAACTAGGGATAGAGTTTTGTGGTCGAGCTCTTACCTAGCTTAGCACCACGCCAAACTTTTTTAAATTAAAAAAAAAAGTCAAGCCAGGCATGGTAGTACACACCTTTAACCCAGACACATGGAAGACAAAAGCAGGTGAATCTCCGAGTTTGAGGATAGCCTGGTCTACAGAGTGAATTCCAGGACATCCAGGGCTACAGAGAAACCCTGCCTCAAATAAAAGGAAGAAACAAAGAAAGAAAGAAAAAAAGAAAGGAGAGAGAGAGAGAGAGAGAGAGAGAGAGAGAGAGAGAGAGAGAGAGAGAGAAATGCCTGTGGATCTACGACTTTTTGGCTATGCTATCACTTGGCATACAGACCGTTTTGAGTTCTTTTTAAGAAGAGCAAGAATTGCAATGCCTTCGTGCTGGCAATCACCTTGTAGCCTAGACTGGCCTCAAACCCACAAAAGTCTTTCTGTTTTTGCCTCTGAAGAGTTGAGGTCATCACAGGCATCAGCCACCATATTTAGTATCAGTGTTGGCACCCAACACTAGGGATGGAACCCAGGGTCTGCTTTGCTTAGGTGGATGAGGATTCCATCCTTGGCCTTAGATGTCAATTTAAATTAGTCATGTGTACACATGACACCGCAGTAAACAAAGACAGTATGTATGGTAGTGGTCCCATAAGGTTATAAAAGAATGAAAAACTTCCTCTTGCCCGTGAAACACATCAGGGACTGGCACAGTGCATTAGTCGTATGAGTGGTGCTGCCAGCATGAATGACCTACTGTGCTATTGGCCTATGGAAGTATTGCCTGTGCGTGATGCATGGTGCATGGTGCATGTACCCAGTGATAGTCAGCAATGTCTACTGGTTTACTATTGATGTACCATACAGCTTAGTACATGTTCCTCCTACATGTATGAAAAAGGTTATGGGCCGGGCGGTGGTGGCGCATGCCTTTAATCCCAGCACTCGGGAGGCAGAGGCAGGTGGATCTCTGAGTTCGAGGCCAGCCTGGTCTACAAGAGCTAGTTCCAGGACAGGCTCTAGAAACTACAGGGAAACCCTGTCTCAAAAAAAAAAAAAAAAAGAAAAGAAAGAAAAAAGAAAAAGGTTATGGAACAAATTATTACACTTCATATGTTTTGTGTATAATGCATCTCCTGAATTAATTGGGACAGTGGTTCTCAACCTTCCTAATGCCTCGACCCTTTAATGCAGTTCCTCACATTGTGGTGACCACCCTCAATCATATAATTATTTTTGTTGCTACTTCGTAACTGTAATTCTGCTACTGTTATGAATGGCGGCCCATAGATTGAGAACCACTGGCTTAGGGGTTGCATTTAGAGGCCATGCTGAGAGTCCAGGTGCCCCTTCCAGGCCTTTTTCTTTTCTCCTCTTTCAGAACTCCACTGAAATGACTGTGAATGGGACTTAAAGGCTGATAAACGGAGGAGGAGAGCAGAAACGGTAGCCGAGCTAGCAAGAGCTTGGAAATGGAATCGGGCTAGAAACCAGTCTAAACTATGAAAAGGTTATTCCAAAGAATTCTGCTCACACAAAGCTGAGCTGTCTCCACTGTCAGCTCTGAATGTCATCAATTTCCTCTCTAGCTTGAGTGGAGGCAAAACTGGAAACAAAAACCATTGACTGAGGCTTTAAGGAACATGGGAAGGGGTTTTCCACACACACACACACACACACACACACACACACACACAGTCAGGAAAGGAGAGAAAATGCCTAGCTGGTAAAAAATGACTACAAGATACGGACATTTGAAGCTTCTCTCAAAAAGATAACTCAGTTCCTTGTCCCCACAGTGAGGCGCCAGCAATCAGCACCACCATGCACACATATGCCGCTCAGATCTACTGTGTAGTGCTTCGTTCTAAAATATGAACAAGCCACAGGATATTTCAATACACTTGGAAAATGCTAAAAGAGAAAGAGACTCTGAAAACAACACTATAAAAAATAAAGTCAAGACAACACAGGGAACAGATGACATCTTAAAAAACATCTATAATGAAATCTGGGGACGGTGATATACGATCATCATTCCAGGTACTCAGGACCTGAGGCAGGAGGATCTCTTGAGCCCAGAAGGATAAAACCAACCTGGCAACTTAAGTAGACTCCATCTCAAGAAAACAAAATTAAAACTTTAAAAATCTATGCCGGGTAGTGGTGGTGCACACCTTTAATCAGGACTCAGAGAGAGGCGGATCTCTGTGAGTTCGAGGCTAGCCTTGTCTACAGAGTGAGTTCCAGGACAGTCATGACTATGAAGAGAAATCCTGTCTCAAACAAACAAACAAAAAAACTTTTAAAAATCTATATTGAAAGTCCTCAGAGAATAAAGCATTGTGCCATGACATGAGAGCAGAAGCTATTTTTAAAAATGGAAAAAGAGAATAAGGAAGACACTGGAGCAAGAGAAAAATACAACCGTAAAAGGGAAAAGTTACAAATGGGAAAGTGAGAAGTTCAGTAGAAAGGCAGGGAGTGGAGCCTGAGGTTACATTCCCCAGGAGGAAACAATACAGACACAGAAAGAAAACAAGGTATCCATTTAAGTAGGCAGTGTCTAACAAATTAGAGTTTGTAAAGGGAAAACATGAAAATGACAGTGGAAATCACCTAAAAACACAGAGCAAATACTAACCAGAACTAGACGACATGAATCTATGCATTGCAAGGTCCCTGTTTCAGTGACGAACTTTAAGACCCAATTTGAAAGTACACAGCTTCATAAATTAAAATAGAACCATGCAAAGACACACCATCACACTAATTAATAGACCCGCGCTAGAAATATCTAGAAATATGATTCTGAACCCTTCCCAGAGAGAGCAGCACAGTCACAAACAAAAGATGAGGCATTAGAAAAATGTCCTGGTTTCATCTCAGTTACTGGGATAAAATAACCTGACATAAACCAACAGGGAAGAAACGCTTCATTTTAGCTCCCAATTCCAGGTTACAGTCTGCCATGTGGGGGCATCAAGTCAGCAGGTTCTTAAAACAAGGAACTCTCACGTGGACAGCCAGGGCAGAGAGAAATGAATGCAGGCATGTTTAACTGCTCGGTTGCTTTCCCCACTTTTACACAGTTCAGGGCCCGGCTCAAGAGATGCTGCTGCCCACAAACTGTTCTTCTCACCTCAATGAACATAATTAAGGAATGGGCCCTACAGGACTGCCCACAGGTGAGCCTGATTTAGGGTATCCATCACTGAGACGCTCTTCCCAGGTTATTCACGGTTGTGCCAATCTAATGATGAAAACCAGCACGGCAATCGATAGTGTACTTCTCGGGGGAAATACCAAAGCTAGAAGAGAGCAGAGCAGAGCCTCCAGAGGTCTAAGGAAGGATATTTCTTTTTAAAGATTTATTTACTTATTATGTATATAGTATTCTGCCTGCCTGTATGCCTGCAGGCCAGAAGAGGGCACTAGATCTCATGACAGATGGTTGTGAGCCACCATGTGGCTACTGGGAATTGAACTCAGGACCTTTGGAAGGAAGAGTATACAATACTGTTAACCGCTGAGCCATCTCTCCAGCCCCGGAAGGATGATTTTAGTTTAAAAAAAAACTTCTATACCCAACTCTAGTAGCTATTTTCCTTATGATTGCAAAAGAATGCATGAGGAGAAATGGCTGAAGGGAAAAAGAATTCACCTAGGCTTACAATTAGAAGGGGAAGACATGGGAGAGTGAGGCTTCTGGTCACACTGCAGTTAGTCAGAGAGAACAGGAACTGAGCTACACTAAGAAACATCAAGGTCTGTTTCTAGCTGACAACCAGGCATTCAAACACATGAGTCTATGAGGCACATTCCACACTCAAACCACAACGTTCTGCCCCAGGCTCATAACCATCTTATGATAAAAAAAATGTATTCACTCCAACTTCAAAAGTTTCATAATTTATTGTTATTATTTAATTTTATTACTTATATGTATGAGTGTTTTATCTCTCTCTCTCTGTGTACACACACACACACACACACACACATTTATAATATATATGCTCTACAATACCCATAAGTCCAGAGGAAGGTACTAGATCCTCTAGAAATGGAGCTACAGGTGGTTTTGAGCTGCCACGTGGGTGCTGGGAATTAAATCTGAGTCCTTTCAAAGAGCAACCAGTGCTCTTAACCCCTGAGCTATTTTTCTAGTCCTCCATGGTTTTCAACAGTTTTGTTTCAAAATCAAAACTCTCATTTGGGACTCAAGACAGTCTCTTAAATACGAGATCCTGGGAAATAAAAGTACAAGCTACATACTTCCAACACACAGTAAGCAGAGTAAACATTTTCATCCTATGGCCAAAGAGGCCCTATAGTCAAACATCACAAGCTATTGCCATAACCTGATGGTAAGACCTTATTGCTAAAGATAACATTTACATATGCCATTAAACATGAAGTCCATCTGGTGGGTGCCTAACTAGAAGCTTCATCCCTACTGACTATCATGCATGGTATTGGAAGGCACTCTGCATGCTACTGGAGAAGAAAAGTAATCATTTATTTCACCAAGCTATGTATTAACCCTGAAACCTACAAACAAAACTAACCTGTAAGATACACCTGAGATGGGCTGGAGAGATGGCTCAGTGGTTAAGAGCATTGCCTGCTCTTCCAAAGGTCCTGAGTTCAATTCCCAGCAACCACATGGTGGCTCACAACTATCTGTAATGGAGTCTGGTGCCCTCTTCTGGCCTGCAGGCATACACACAGACAGAATATTGTATACATAATAAATAAATATTAAAAAAAAATAAATAAAGATCTGCCTGCCTCTGCCTCCCAAGTGCTACGGGAAAAAAGATACACCTGAGAAACAGTGGCATGAATGTTATGGGAGTAACCAAAGACTTCATGATTGCATTTAAGGCCCACTCCATGAGCTGTAACTTATACTTGACACTGGGAAAGTGGCCAAGAACCTAGACTAGATAGATCATGGGCCTAGGGGAAAACCTAATACCATTGGTCTGCTAAAGGAGCACAGTAATAAAGGGCTCCTAATGACATACTGCTACACCCATAGATCAGTGTCTCACTGGGTCCTCATCAGAGAAGCTGTTTCTTCTTCTTCTTCTTCTTCTTCTTCTTCTTCTTCTTCTTCTTCTTCTTCTTCTTCTTCTTCTTCTTCTTCTTCTCCTCCTCCTCCTCCTCCTCCTCCTCCTCCTCCTCCTCCTCCTCCTCCTCCTCCTCCTTCTACTCCTCCTTCTCCTTCTCCTTCTCCTCCTATTCTTCTTCCTCTTCCTCCTCCTTCTCCTCCTCTTCCTCCTCTTCTTCTCCTTTTTCAAATAGATGGGAAATAACATAGACCACACAACTGGACAATGTACAGAGAACAAGAGACTTTGGAGCACTCAGTCCTAAATAGGATGTCTTCATCAAACCCTCCCCTCAGGGCTCATGAAACTTGCAGAAAAGGAGTTGGAAAGATTATAAGAGCCAGAGGGGACGGATGGTAAGGAAACAGCATCTTCCAGACAAAACAGGTTTGATGCTCAGACAAGATTGGGGCATTCAGGATGGTATGGCTGTAGATCGAATTGATGCTATAGGAACTCACAGAGACATGGCAGCACATGCAAGGCCTGGACAAGTTCAAACCAGACCAGGTCCCATCACTGAGATGGAGAAGTGGACACAGGATCCCACCTCTAGCCAAGAAACTATCTGCAATTGATACCCACTGGCAAAGGAATCGATTTTCTTCAATGGAGTCTCACCAGGTATATTAACCACACCTCAGGAAGGCACAGAAAACAAATTCAGTGGTATTTCTGTGAGGTTTTGGTATCAAATTAATTATTTGGGATTTGTTGGTGTTTGTTTCTTTTTGGTGTTATCAGTCTTTTGTTTATTTTTTTGTGGGGCCGTGTGTGTGTGTGTGTGTGTGTGTGTGTGTGTGTGTGTGTGTGTGCTGTGTGAAAGCAAAGAATCTGCCTTGACTTCGGGAAAGCTCAGGTGCGGGAAGGATGGATAGAAACCCTCTTTGCTAAACCTATGCTCATTGGATATATTTCTGTTGTGATAAAATTTCATAAACATGGGGTCATAAGAAAGAACACATCTTGCTTATTTATAGAGGGATAAAAGCCCATGGAGGTGGGCCAGAGGCAAGAAAGAAGCTGGAAGATTGAAGGCAAAAGCAGTAGACTTGAGTGTCACATCCCAAACCTCAAACAGGAAGTAGGGAGAACAGAGAATAGCTTGCTCATCTCAACAATAACACAGTGATGGTCTTCTGCCACTAAGGCTCTACAATATAAAGTTCCCCAAATTGTACCATCAACTATACTTGAAGGTCCATGTGTTCAAATGACCATCCATATGAGATTTTTTTTCTTATTTTATTGATTTTTATTGAGCTCTACATTCTCCTCTGCTCCCCTCCCTGCACCTCCCCTCCCCTTCAACCCTCTCCCATGGTCCTCATGCTCCCAATTTACTCAGGTAGTTTTTCCATTTTACATACCCAACACAGTTCCCCATTCTCTTCTCCCACTTCCCACCAACTTCCACAAACCCCACCCCAATTCACTCCTCACAAAGGCCTCCCACTGGGAGTCTGGCATAACAAGTTGAGGCAAAATCAAGACCCTCCCCTGATTCAGGGTTGAGCAAAGCATCTGCCATAGGGAAAAGGCTCCAAAAATTAGTTCATGCAATAGGGCTAGAGTCTAGTACCACTCCCGATGGTCCCACAAAGTGTCCAAGGCACACCACTGTCTCCCACAATCAGAGGGCCTACTTTGGTCCTGTGCAGTTTCTATAGATTATCAGTCCAGAGTCAGTGAGTTTCCACTACCTCGGGTGAACTGTCTGTGGGTTTCTCCACCACAAACCTCACCCCTTTGCTCATACACTCCCTCTTCCCTCTCTTCAACTGGACTCTGAGAGCTCAACCCAGTGCTTACAGGGTGAAGATTTTCAGGGTGGAAATTGGTCAAAATTCAATATCTGATCTGTTAACAGCTCAGAGAACGGCTGGATTTTGTGCTTAGGGATTCGTTGATTTTGTGCTCGGGGAATGGATGGATTCCCTGCACAGAGACTGGTTAGTTTCTGTGCTGAGTTTGTCAGAATAAGAATGCATTCTCTAGGTCTGGTTTCTGATCTAAAGCGTATTGCATTCACTGACCCTTTTTAACATTTTGACTTTAATATCAGGGTCACTGAAGTGGCTCTGATTTCAGGTCCGGCTCTATTCTTTGGCTGTGATTTCAGGGACAACGGGGTTTCTTTGGCTCTGCTAAGAGAGTGCTTCTTTGGCTGTACCTTTGACTCTACCCTACCCAGAGCAAGTTCATCAAAACATTCCCGTGAATGCCGGTACAGCATTGTGGTCATACCCTTCTGCTCTATTTCACTTCCTCCACTCCATCCCTGTGACTAATATTGGTTCATTTATAAATGCTCACCCTCTTCTTGCTAATATCCACAGTCAAAACCTCATATTTTTGTTTGTGGATAGACTCCTTGTCTGTGATAATATCTCTAGCTGTAGCTACACTGTGTATAGCAGAAGAGTTCAGGGATCCCTGTGTCTGAGTATGGACTCCACCCCAGAATCTGAACATGTGCTGCTACTCTCTTGTCTGTTTCTTCATGTAAATTATCTCCCGGATTTTTCCTGTGTCTAAGGGCCTGAAAAGACATCATTGTGTTATTTGGGATATCTCAGATTTCAAGACAGAAAATTCATAGCTATAATCTTCCATTCTAAAACTACATGAATTTTTTTCTATCATCATGTGTCCTAAAATTTTCCACAAAATACAGTGGCTTAAGTTGATCTCAACATCATGGGCAGCCAAAGGAAGAGGACATGCTTGGAATGGATGTCAGGATCTTAACATCTCTGGGTTCTGGTTCATGTGAGAGTTGATGCTTGCCTGCGACCACCCACATATGCACAGGTGGGTCCTTCAGAAACAACACAGTCTTCTGTCTCATAGCACTTCTGAAGCACACATCCTGCATTCCTTGAAACATAGCAACATAGTTCAGTTTTTTTCATGTCATTGACATACAGACGCGATGCATGTCTGTGACCTACCCACACATGACAGATGGCTGTCAAGGCCTTCAGAAACAACACAGTGCTCTGACTCACATTATCTCTGAAGTAAACATCCTTCGATCTATGGAACATAGATCCATATGGAACTTAGTTCCATAGCACAGTTTTTTCTCGTCATTGATATACACTGATTTATGTGAATAGCAACATAGTCCAAATGTACTGCAGAAACTAAGAGACCATGGATACAAGCCCAGACTACTATTCCCAGCAAAGCTTTCTTTCACTATCGATGGAGAAAACAAGATATTCCATGACAAAAACAGTTTTAAACAATACGTATCCACAAACCCAGCCTTACAGAAAGTACTAGAAGAAAAGCCTCAACCCAAGGAAGCCAACAACACCCACAGTAGCACAGACATCTGATAACCCTTTACCAACACAACTCAAAGAAGGGAAACACACAAACATTACCACCAAAAAATACCAGGAGTTATCAACCACTGGTCATTAATATCGCTTAATATCAATGGACTCAATTCACCTATAAAAAGGCACAGGTTAAAAGAGAATGGATACAAAAACAGAATCCAGCATTCTGTTGTTTACAGGAAACACACCTCAACCTCAAAGACAGACAATACCTCAAAGAGTTGAAAAAAGTTTTTCCAATCAAAGAGACCTAAGAAACAAGTGGGTGTGGCTATCCTAATATCTAACAAAATTGATTTCAAACTAAAATCAATCAGAAGAGATGGAGAAGGATACTTTATACTTATAACAGGAACAATTCATCAAGATGAAGTCTCAATCCTGAATATCTATGCCCCTAATATAAAAGGACCCACTTATGTAAAAGAAACATTACTAGAACTCAATTCACACATCAAACACTACACACTAAGAGTAGGAGATTTCAACACTCCTCTCTCACCAATGGGCAGGTCAACCATACAGAAACTTAACAGAGAAATAAGAGAACTAACAGAGGTAATGAATCAAATGGACTTAAGAGAAATCTATAGAACATTTCATTCAAACAGTAAAGAATATACTTTCTTCTTAGCACCTCATGGAACCTTCTCAAAAATTGATAACATACTCAATAACACAGCAAACATCCACAGATACAAAAAGAATTGGAGTAACCACCTTTCCTCTACTTTGTAAGGAAAATTTATATTCTGTGTTGTTGTATGTTAGAATGATATAATTGGTTTGTTCATTTTGTAACACACCAGAGCCAAGAGAGTGACATGCTCTCTTAACTAATGATAGTATTCCTATTAACCTAACTAAGTGTCTTTTCAAAGAAAAGAGTATAACAGTTCACATTTAACCTCTGAGCCTTCTGGATTCCAAAGGGACATGTCTGATGTTGCACAGGCTCACCTTACAAGGGAGTTGGGTTAACACTGACCAGACCACCATGTGGTTTTCTGCCATCTTTTGATTTGTGACCACATCATGGAGGAACAACTATGTGACTTGACTATTGTCTTTGGTAATAGCTCCATTAAAAAGCCAATTCAAAATGAATTCTTGGTTATTATAACCACTTGACATAATCCAAAATGATGATACTCATAAACTTCCTCATAAAAGTGAGCATTCAGAATATCACCCAGCTTATAGATTTAGGAAGCGACTCAAGTCTTTCCTGAAGTATGTTTGCATTATGTGATTTTGGACATATGACTCTACATGCTGTATATGCAGGCATATATCTACACTGAATGAAGACTTTTCTTAGCCATGAACCACAAGCACTAGCTAACTATCAAAGGAAGCTGACACTTTAAAGTGGTTAGACATGGAAGGCTCATGTGAATTTGCATCAGCCTAGAGCCGGTCTTCAGAAAGCACACATCCCAGTGAAACAAAAGGAATAGATTTGTAGTGCGAAGCGGCGGGGTGTGTCCCGCTACCCGGCCGCCGGCTAGCTTTACACCCGAAATAATTACACGGAAACTGTATTCTTTTAAACACTGCCTGGCCCATAGTTTCAGCCTCTTATTGGCTAATTATCATATCTTGCTTTAACCCATATTTAGTAATTTATATAGCACCACGAGGGGTGCCTTACCAGGAGAGATCTTAACCTGCGTCCATCTCGGAGAGGAGAAGCATGGAGACTCACTATGGCGACTGCCTGAAGCGTCTCCCCGACTCTACTTCTTTGTTCCCACAATTCTGTTCTGTCTACTCCACCTACCTAATTTTCTGTCTCTTAAAGGGCCAAGGCAGTTTTCTTTATTAATTAACCAATGAAAGAAACATAGACAGATAACTCTCCTCCATCATAGATTGCTGGGTATCAGACAAGCAGCTGCCACTGACAAATCTGACACCTGGAGGCTAAATATGCAGGCTATGTTGAGTGTCAAGATGCTCTCCCAGCCCCACCTTCCACATGGAATCTCCAAGCCTCCTTTTCTAAGATACTTGGGAATCTATTTGTCCAGTTTTGCGGTTGGCTTTTGTGTCTGTCCCAGCATGCCCCCCAAACTCATGTTTTTGTTTTCCCTTTCAAGTCATTGTGACATAATCATGAAATGGAAATAGAAAATCCCAATGTTCTTTCTTTCTTCATTATTTTATACGTTCTGAGTTTTCTCTTTTCTATGTCCTATATCCTCTGGCCTATGGGTATTTAAGCTAAAATTACATATGGTTTTTATACTATCCATTTTGTAACCCAGGCAGCCTGAATTACAGAAATCCATCTCTAAAAAGGGGATTTATCCTGAATGTGATCATGTTTGACTCCTATCTGGAGTGAGAAATGAAATAGAGAACCAACAGATTATAATGTTAGAGAACATGGTTAAGGGAATGTCTATAGGGAACACTGCAACTTTCTCCCACAAGAGAGACAAATTCTCCCTAACCAATAATAACAAAAAGTTTGCTGATGTCTTTGACCCACATAGCAGGCTAGAGGTCTACATGATATCCTTGAACAGCAGCAGCAACAACAATAACAACAACAACAACAAATAGATGCCAAGGGCCAGCCACCCGGCAAATCATTGTGGAGAATTCTCAAAAGGCAGCTAAATATAAATCCGCATATATCCAGCTATGCCACTCCCTGACATATGCAGAGAGGACTGAACATTCTACTCCACAGATACATGCTCAGCCATGTTCATTGCCCCCCTCTACACAATAGGAACAAAATGTGGAAATAGTCAAAATGGCCTTCAGCTGATGAACTGGTAATGAAAATGTGGTAAATATACTCAATGGGATTCTACTCTTCTATAAGGAAAAATGTGATCAAGAAATATGCTGGTAAATGGATGGAACTAGCATGTATGATAAAGTGAGCGGTTATAAGCTAGAGAGTCAACCACTCTATGCTCTCTATGGATTCCAGCTCCAAATCTTTAAATATGAGAACACTACACGAACTTACCACAAAAACCAAAAATATAAAGGTGTCTGGAGGTATGACTGGCAGCTAAGAGGGGGATAATAGGACACAAGTGTTAGGAAAAGGAAAATTGGAAAGACAGGTGGGCAGCTGGGATCCAGGAGGTATTAATTCAGACTATGAACTGTGAAGAGATGAGAGGGAAAACCCAGTTCAGATTGACTTCTTCAGTCTGGATCTGACCTTTAGGAGGCTAATGCCAGGCAGTTCATTGTCAGCATATTTAAAACACTGTGCAATTTGGTAAAAGTATTTCCAGGTTACAATCACTCCAACTCCGGGTGCACAATGAAGCTTAAGGTGTTGCTACATAGAAACTCCGTTACAAAGCACACGTGACTGTGAGGCTGAGGGCGATAGCTAAAACCTGGAATCTACTGTGCTCTCTGACTGAGAGAGCATAGAGGTCTGCGGGCTATAAAGTACTTGTGACATCTTCTCTAAGGGAGGGTAATGGCCTAGGGAGGGAAGAGTCAGGAATAGTCATTGTGGGGAGTTTGGGAGAGGGCTTCCTCTATAGTAAAAGGCAGGTGAGGTCTGCCTTCAAAGACAGCAGAGTGGTCACCAGGTCCTTAACAAAATCAACTCTCAGCCTTCTGGGTGGGAAAAGAGTGATTTTTATCTCCTCCATTGAGAAGAGTCCCCTGTGTGGTTAGCCTTCTGGTTTGCCTAGTGATCTATGGGTGCAAGGACCTTTGGGCACGCAAAAGGCAGTTATATCCTCTGGGCAAGGGGGAGGAAGGGAACAACTGGGGAACAGCACCACCAAGAAATATTGAAGATGCCATAGGGAAACATCATATTATGTTACTTGTATTATGTACAAACACATACATAGCATTGAGGAAGCACTGACTCTCTGTGGAACTATATTATACCCAGAAATCTGCAGAGTCTTTCAGGCCCTGATCACTGCTATCAAAAGACTCAGGCCCACATGCTCTCCACACCACCCCTCTTCCTCTTTCTCCAAACCAACAGAAGTCCTAATTTTCTCCAGTTTCCTGCAGGTGAGGTTCCAGCATTTCAGGGTGAACATAGGGTATATGTGTTGGAGTGTGACTTCATCCCCCGATAAGTAAGGAAATGGAACTTCAGGAAGAGGCAGCATTCCTGCGTGTGCACTGGGTGAACTTGGCAGATAGTGACAATGTAAGCAGGTGCTGCCTGCTGAGCTGAAAGCCAGGGACCCCTTCCTCACCTGTCCAAGAGCACCTTAGTGTTGGATGAGTTTAGACATAAGTACTCCCATGAGCACCCTCTCTGTGGCATTGCCATATTTTTGGTAAGGATGGTTTGCCCTGTGGTATCATTTTGCTAAAGATTTCCCAGACCTTCAGGAGATACAACCACATCACTGGAATGTTACAGAAATGGACAAACTTGGGAAGAATGCCTTGCCGTGTTCTCCTTGCTGCATCCAACAAGAGCAGCTTCATGTATGTGGTGTGGCTTCCATAGGCAGAGCCTTCCTTCATGTGGAATTCAAATTGTCTCATGGACTAGACATTGTACACATGGCAAAAACTGGATGCTGGCAGCATGAAGCCTCAGACTCTAGTTTGAGAGTCTCCTTCCTAGGAACGGAATGTTCTAGCATTGGAATCTCTTCAATCAAGGAAAGATTTAAATTAAGCATATCTTATAGTGGCATGACTGCCTACATTCTTCCAGAGATAAATTTTCCTCATTAAAGCTAAATGTACATTGATAAAATACATGTGTGTGCAGTTGTGTATGATGTATAAATGAAGTTTTACCATTTGAGGTGATGATGCTACCAGCAAGAGTCAAAACCTAACAAAAATTATGAGGCCATATATAAAAACTTTCCTGTTGAGTTAATGCACAGGGGAGTCTAAGAGACTCTCAGACCAACATAGGCTATTGCTGTTGTCATTGGTTGCCAGCCAGGTCTTCAAGTTCAGATCCTATTGCTGAAGACACCACACACTTCCAACACAGGAACTGGAGGAGTTCCAGTCTAGTTGACCTGAAAGCCTCCGTGAGAACTGGCCTTCACAGCCTCAGAAGGCACTGGGTAAACTGACAAGGAGAGGAGGAATGTGTTGGCTCACCGAGCTGCAGTTCTATGATCTGCAGAAATGAACGGGCCGGCGAGATAGCTGCAATGGTGCAATCGTGGCGCTTTTATCTCGGGGAAACAAACACCTGGCTAAGGCATTTATGTCTGGTACTGCAAACCTAGACCGATAACCTTGGCTGAAGGCTGTTGGAGGCCAGCTTCGACAGTATGCCACTTACCAGGGTAGGGGAATGAGGACGAGGAAAATAAGAGAATGAAGACGTGGGTGAAAATAAAACAGAAACAGAAACAGGATAGCACTGGGAGGGAGTTCCAGTGAATATGAAATAGCCCACGTTTCATTTTCATTTGCTTAAAATACCCAGACCACAAGAGGTGTAGTAAGATAAAAAAAAATTCATTAACATGATACAAACCAATTAACAAAACAGTTGAAGGATTGTGGCCTAAGACCAGTTGCCAGAACAAGACAAGTAAAGCTCACACCCTAGACCAAAACATTCTGTGGGCAAACCACTCCCTGGGTGGAATCCATTGTTATCTCCCTAATGAAGCAGGAATTTATTTGGATCCTTAGTCTTTTGTTAGTGGTAGAAAGAGATTTGCTTCTCTATACCTGAAACACAAGGTCCAAATATTAGACACACCTGTTGACAATAACCTTGAGAGAGCACAAAACTCTCTGATCTAAATCAAGGTGGGACCTCTGTCTGAGGTAGAAACAGAAAATAACCTTGAAGGAACAGAAGTAAGTTCCAACTCTCTGACCATTGGTCATGGTGGAGAGGATCTACTTCTGTGGGCCTTCTTAGTGTCCAAAACACCAAGTAACCACACCCTAGGCCAGGGTGTGCAACCATAGTTGTCAACAACTTTGAGCAAACTGAAATTCTCTAACCTTCAGACCCACATTTTTGCTCCCCCACAGAAGACGTCATGGACCAGAGAGGAGAACTACGACTTCCATTTTTTAAAACCAATGTGATGTCTAACCGTGTTCCAAATGCATAACCTTGTACCCACAGAGAAGTATAGCAACTGGCCCTCAGCAAAGAAGCTTCCTTTTGAATGAGACTTAACCTGTCAGAATGCAGAGAAGTGACTATGCCCTTCTGAATCTACACGGACAGATCTGCAGTTGTGTCTTTTATGGGACATGTAAACCTTGCCTCTCAATAATGTGGTTACATATACAAAAGACACCTTACAACAGCAGTTCACGTGCAAATGTGGACAGGGCACTCCCGCATGGAACACCACTAGAAGAAGAACTACAGGTTGTCATTACCTATGAAAGGGGGAATGCTTCTACAGGGACAAGACCCCACATAGGCTGTTCAGTCCCCATTGGTCCAATCTGGACACAGGGACAAATGATCAAGGCTGACTGGACTCAGCAGGTTAGAAATGCATGTGTGTAAGTATGTGCACAAACCACACATACACATGTTTATTGCTCAGTAGAGAGATCATAATTTAGGGAGAGGTCCATGAGGTAAACTGAGGCACAAATGAGAATGGGCTTGGTGGAGGATATTTAGATGCAGTCTTCATATGTGAAGTTCTCAATAGACCTTAAAAGAACTAGTTCCTGGTTGGGCAGCAATACCGAGGAAATGTGAAAACTGCATCTGGGAATTTGAGGACTAGTTCACCTAGTGATTGAAAATGTTTTCCCACGGAAAAGGAAAACACACAAATGGAATAATGTTTGGAAGTTGCTCCAACTGAGAAATACAAATTAATGGGTTAAAATGACCTATCACAATGTAGTACAAGGAATAGTAAAAGTTGGTGAAGAAAACAATGGTTTTGGTCATGTTTTGTGTTGTTTTAATTTTAGGCTATTGAGGCAGAAACAGGAATGATAAGCCATGAGGAGTTAATGGTGTAACTTTCGAGTTCGCAAAGTAAAGGATTTAACACAGCCCTCAGCACTGGCGTTAAACAAGAGAGAGGCCTCTTAGGGACAGGTCAACACTTGCTCATATGTGGATTTTGGATGATGATGATGATGATGATGATGATGATGATGGTGGTGGTGGTGGTGGTGATGATGATGATGATGATGATGATTTGGTTTCTCAAGGCAGGGTTTCTCTGTGTCTATGGAGCCTGTCCTGACACTGGCTCTCTAGACCAGGAGACTTTCTCTGCCTGCTGAGAGCTGGGATTCAAGGTCTGTGTCATCACCGCCCAGCATGGATGTGGGATTCTTGATGATGATGATGATGGTGGTGGTGATGATGATGGTGGTGGTGGTGATGATGATGATGATGATGATGATGATGATGATGATTTGGTTTCTCAAGGCAGGGTTTCTCTGTGTCTATGGAGCCTGTCCTGACACTGGCTCTCTAGACCAGGCAACTTTCTCTGCCTGCTGAGAGCTGGGATTCAAGGTCTGTGTCATCACCGCCCAGCATGGATGTGGGATTCTTAAGAGAGCCTGCCTTTTTGTTTCAGAGTATTAGCTCTTTGAAGACAGGAGTTCCCCACAACTCGTTGATGCTGCATTTAGGTTTGATCACAAGTCAACAGTGTACAGATATCGACCGAAGACCCTTTAACCCAGGATAAACTAGAAACAGAGACTGAACCCCAATCCGACCTTCAGAACCGAGTCTGTTCTCATACAGAAAGGAGACCCTGGAATAGAAGTGAGGGGAGATACAGCCAGGCTGGGATGTCTCTGCACAAAAGGCAGAGCACAAGCAAAACTTCTACTCTAACCCTGCTCTCACAAGACCCCAGCTGCAGTCCAGGTCAGACTAAAACCACTGTAGAGTAGACACGAGTCACATGACTGCAACCTGACCAATGAGGAAGTTGTGATTAGGTACCCAATCTGATTGGCTCATTTCTGTAAGTATCACCAATCAGGTCGCAGATCAGAACCCACAGCACGAGGGATGTGGCTAAGAGTCAGTTGGTGACAGTTATGTGCTGTTGAAGGCGGGGCTTTCACTTGGAGGACACCAGAGGCAGAGGCAGTGCGCACAGACAATGCGATGTGGCACGGATTTGGAAGAAAAGTTTCTGATCTACTCAAGCAACACCAGGTACGTCCTGATTGACTGCTGTCTACCAAGACTGTTTTGCTTTCATGGCACCCACAATGTTGTTGTTGTTATTATTATTATTATTATTTTTGTCAAAACCACTTTGGAATGTGGATTAGGCCAGCAGCCCTTGTTCCTAATTGTGGTTAGTCAGGAGCCCAGGCCAGGATCCTGGACCACCTAGGACTCTGAGCGTCACTGTTTTGTCTGAGGAATCTGTGGTGGCTGAGACACCCAGGCTCCTTCCCAGAACACTGTGGACAGTCCCAGGGAGACTACTGTCCTATTTCATGTCCTCCCTGGCCTGTCTTATGTTCCCTCAAAATTTACCTTTGGAGACTGGCAAGTCACAGATAACAAAATCGTCTTCATTTGCAACTTTTTTCTGGAAAAAGACTAAATTTCATTCTTGGAACTATGGACTTTTTGTCCTGTATCCTCTTTATATGTTTTATTTGTCAAAATTTATATTAGAATTGTCCTTCTGTTAAGTGACAAACTCATTTTGAGCATGAACTTGGCCTTGTTTCTCTGTTGTTGAACTTGCTAGAAGGTTTCAGTTTCTTTCATTAAGGATTGTCGTATCTAGGTACATAAACTCTTCCCTTACACCTCCTGTTTATTTTACACTTAGGGTTATTTTATATTATTTATTTTGCTGTGTGTGTTTATCAGTTTCTGTCACAACCCAGACACATGGAGTTGAGAGGGAAACTTGTGGCTCTAGGTGCTATTTTTCCAACTGGGGAATCAAGGGAGGAAGCTGAAGTCAGCAGGTCTGGCAGTGGCTCCTGCAGACTGTGTAGAACAGGCTGTAAAGTGTCTCCTTCACCCTTACTGAATACTTGGAGGAATATTAGTGTTAATTTTTTCAAACTTGTGTAGAATTTATATATGAATACATTCATATCAGTCTTTCATTTTATTGCTATTTTATCACTGGAAATCTTTTATACAAATGTATTTTGATTATTCCCTCCTCCCTGTTCTATTCCTCCCAGACCTTCCTCAGCTCCCCACCCTTACAGTGATAAGGTTTATCTCTTTTTCAGTTAAAAAAAATAAAACAGGGGAAAAAAACAGAATAAGCATTCAAGACCTATAAGATGCCCAAAGAAAGGACAATGAGCCCAATTGTGTACCAAAATTCATTGGTTCACTTTGAATTTGGCATTAATTTAGTGCAAGGATTCTACCAAGAGGAGTGGTGATGATACCCAGTGAGAAACTACTGGAAAAACTTATTCTTTCTTTACCGTCAGGAAACAGTTGCAGATGTCTTCTTGGTTAAGGTTGGAACCCTGTGTCCTCTTCCTCTTTTCAGTGCTAGAACCTCCATCTGGCTTGAACCTTTGTATACTTTTGTGTATTGCTACAGTCTCTGAATTCATGTGTTCCTCAGTCCTGTCATATGTGGAATACAGTGTTTCTTTGTTTCCTTGGCATCGTCTACTACCTCTGGCTCTTAGTATCTTTCTATTTCCTCCTCTGAATAGCTCCCTCAACCCCGAGGGAAGGTTTTCATGAATCCATCCCATTTAGGACTGCGTATCCCAAAGTTTCATACAATCTCTACATTGTTGTGAGTCTCAGTGTTAATTCCATCACCTTCAAGAATGGGCTGGCACGGGCTGTTTGAGACATATCTATATCTATCTATCTATCTATCTATCTATCTATCTATCTATCTATCTATCTATTCATATACATCTAGTTATAGCCATATAACATCAAGAGTCATTTTATCATGGTTTTCCTTTAGCAGAATAATAGTATCTGGTTTTCCCCTAGGCCCCTGAATGACCTACTCAGTTTCTTGGCTCATTTAGCAGTGTCAGGTATGGCTTCCATCTCCTGGAGTGGCTTTCAATCCAATCAAAAAGTGGTTGCTTGCTACCATTAGTATTTGTGCCTCTATCAGTCCACTTTGCAGATGGCTCACTGTCGTCCTAGGGTTTGTAGCTGGATGATGTTGATGATTATCTTTCTCCTCCAGTAACCTGCAAAATACATTTCTATTATCATGAACATCAGTCAGTGGTGAAGCTTCTAGTTATGCACCAGCTTAACCTCTCCGTGTTGGCTGACACACATGAGTGTGGTCTTCATCAATAGGGCATAACAGTAAGGTTGCAGAATGAGCTAGTGGGTTTTCATGGGGTCCTTTTCCAGCTATTCAGAAAGATAGAATCCAATCATGTCACGGAACCAAAGCTTTTTTTTTTTCCCAGATTTTTTTTCAATGAATATTGAACTGTTTCTTACTATTGACCTGCTTAGGTTTTTATTTGCCCTCTTTTCAGTTTTGGTAAGTTACACATGTAGACATTTGTCCCTTTGCTCCAGTTTTATAATTTATACGATTTAAGGATTTAAAATACTTCCAGATAAGGGAACATAGGAACAAGTGTGGTCAGGGACACCATAGGAACACAGCCCAAAGAATTAATTGACCAGGAATATGGGAGCCTTTGTGGAATGGGGTCTTACCTAGGTCCTCTGTGTATATGTTATGGCTGAGTAGCTTGATGTTATTGTGCGATTCCTAACAGTGGGAGTGGGGGACATTGGGACACTGGCTACATGACGTCATGTTATCAGGAAACATCATGCCCGTTACATCTGCCCTGAGGAGAAACATTGTCAGATTTTAAAAAAGAGCAGTAGAAGAAAAGAATGTAAATTGAATAATCATGTATGAAAGTGTCACAAATATTACAAGATTAAAGAAAAAAATTTGAAAATTCAAAATAAGTTATAAATATACTTAAGGCTTATAATATATGATTAATATGGATTTCTGATAAATGTTTCATGAATTGGGTTAGCATGAAAGCAAATGACTACTAACTAATGCAGCATGGTATTCTACATTATTTAAGGAATAATGTTCACTATGGTGTTAACAAGTGAGATATCATCATATTCACCAAATTATCTCTAGTAAAATATACAGTTTGGGAACAGGAAACTTAGGTATTCTGATAGCATAAGATTTTTGATAATTCCCTCAGAATCTGGGAATGGAAAGGTTTTCTTGGTATGTAATAAATATATTAATAATTTGCATTCCTTTCCTTCAGCATAGACAGCATCTGCTAAAATGTGCTTTGTGATCCTTCTGGTCCCTCTGATTTAGTTATGTCTTCAGGCTTGTTGATTCTGATACTAATTTGTAATCTATAATTTCATTAAGAAAGTATCCCAAGTGTTCATGGTTATATGATTTCTATTGTTCCAGTTATTGAGAACTCAGTAGTGAACAAGGTGGCAAAATTTATTCCCAAGACTGCTAATAATGAAATGGTTTGCTATAGATTTACTAACACATTTTATCTTCAAAATTGTTTACAGAATAGATATGCTATCTCCATGTCAAAATAAAACAAGTTGTTCTGTGCCAAAAACACTTCTACATGATTCCAGTGAGTCTAGCCATTTTTTCTGTAACAGCACCATTGTCTGGCTGTGGACTTCCACTGTGTCTTCTTCTTGATCACTTTGGGCTCTGCTCTTCCTTTTCAGTAATTTACGTTTTTACGTCTGTGTGTGTTCATTGTTGTCCATTTCCTTACATTCTGTCCTCATCTTCAAATGTTTCCTAGGTACTTTTTTGGAATTTAATTTATTCTTATTTTTCTGTGACCCAGAAGATTTTTGTTGCTTCACAAATCTTTCCTTTTTCCACATAGAAATTGAAAGTCATACACGTTCCCCTTGGCTCAATTCTCATTATTCTCATCTGGTTTTGTCCAGTTGGTGTGGAAATTATGAAGAAACTTCTGAGCAAGAGAAGAGAGGACATGACAATGCAGATGGACCCCAAAAGCAGTGCCTCTGAAGAGGATTCTCACAGACCCTTCATGACCCTGTGTGCAATGCTGTTCTCATGACTGTAGTGAACTGTGCACACCATCTGAGTGAAGTTGTGCTGGGCCTGCTCCTCCTGCAGACAGCCCACTTTCTCAGTGTGGCTCACCAGATCGCCATGAACAGCATGCTCCATCACCATATAGGTGTGCTCTTTGGTACTGATGATGTGGCACAGCTAGATGATGTTTGCCTGGTCCAGCTCTTTGAAGATGTGGATTTCTGTTATGTCGCTATAATCATTCTTTCTACTGTTTCCGAGGATAACAGCGACTTGCACCTTTGTGTGGAAGTGACAAGCCAGCTTTACCTCAGCAAAGGTCTCTTTTCCAGGAGTCCTGAGTATGATTTAGGGATCCTATTTAAGTGATAAGCCTCTCTGATTCTCTATGACCCTATGTATAATGCTGTTCTCATGACAGTAGTGAACTGCACACACCATCTGAGTGAAGATGTGCTTGCGGTGTTCTTCCTGCAGACAGCCCACTTTCTCAGTGTGGCCTGCCAGATCCCCTTTGGTGCGTACTCCATTATGTATTAATGGTCTCTAGTATTGATGATGTGGCACAGCTAGATGATGTTTGACTGGTCTAGCACTTTGATGATGTTGATTTCTGTTATTTTGCTGTAGTCATGTGTCCTGCCATTTACCAGGATCTTCACAGCAACTCGCACCTCTGTGTGGAGGCGGCAGGCCAGCTGTACCACAGCAGAGGTCTCTTGTCCAAGGGTCCTGAGTATGACATAAGGATCTTTGTAAAGGATAAGCCTCTCTGCAGGTTGAGACCCGAGGTGGGTATTTTTGTGGTGTGACTGAGAAGGCGGATCTGGAGCCCTGCAGGGAGTCCAGATGGCAGTGTGCTTTACTACAGAGAAGTCCAGCACAAAAAGAGACAAAACCTCTACCGCAGGCTTCTCCAGAGGAACACATAGTAAACATGATATATGTCCCACTTATGGCCTTTCCTAGCATCGTTCTAAGAGTGGAGCCTTGTGCAAAACCCCACAAAAGCTGCCTGGGAATTAGAAGAACCTATGGACCAGTCTTCATGGACCCAGAAGAGCAAAGCTCATTCATCTGTCTTTGATATCAAGGTCAGGTCCAAAGGAAAGTTTTGTCACTTTGGGGGAGGTGACCCCTCCACCGTCTTCCTCCCAGGCCTGCTGTTGTGTTTGCATCCTACCTATATCCCTTTGTTGCTCTCAACACAGGAGACACCGTCCCGCTGCATGCTGGTTCAGTCTAGATGTTGGAAAAAGGACCAGTCACTCTGTGATGTTTACCAGAACCGTATTTGTGTCTTGACAGGACAGTGACTGCAAGGTAAACAGAAATGGGTGGGAGTGTGGGTGGGATGCTGGGAGGTTGCCTCTCTTTGGACGGTGGGTGATGCCTGCCTGTCCTGGACACAGTGCATACACGAGTCAGTCAGCATCTGGGAACTACATGTTATTCATACCCCACTTCAATGGTCAGGCTTAGAGAGAGCCTTGACCATAGAGCTGGGGTTCCAGCCCGGTTGTCTGGTTGGGAGGTCTCCTGTCAAAGTTGGCTATGGGTTGTCATGGAAACTCTCCAAGCAGGACTGTATGTGAGGACTCCAGTGTGGGTCTCAAATGCTGAAGGTATCACTGAAACTACTGAATTTAATACTGTTGTATGAGATGGGTTTATGTTCTCTGTTTACCCTTGACACTGATCTATAGACAAATAAGCATAAGCTGCCAAAGCCGCCCTTTCCAGTTCCAGGAAGGTGGTTATTGGGCTCATGATGCAGAGGGGTAAAGGCGTAGTGAGAGACAACAGATGAATGGATTCGGAGTGATTTTGGGGATAAGTTATGACAAGCAATGCATCTCTGCCCTCTGGCCCTCTCGCCCCAAACTACTATGGAGGAAATGTTTGAGAAGAGGGTGAATATCTTTTTACATCTGTATGGGAGGACAGTCACTCTCCCACAGGCCAGCTACTTAGTCTGTAATTGGCTGAAGATGATTGAGCACGAGGATGCAGACAGCCTTGCAAGGAAAAGCAGTCATGAGACACTGAGGCTCTTACTTATGTGGTCATAATCGTTATACATCAGTGGGATGTTTCAGTCCTAATGCACTTTACTGAAGCTAAGGCCTGGGAAGGGAGACTTGGGTGCTATGTCCAGGTCAGTGATTCCCAGGAGAGACAGCCCAAGAGAATCACTGGCTCCAAACCCAGGAGATGGTCTCAGTATAAAGAGATGTGAGGTATATTTCTGTTTATACTGAAAATTGCCTTGGATCTGATGGTGACTTTGTGTGTCCCTTCTACTCAGGGAGCCATGTTGCCTCTTACCTGGGAGAATAGAAGTCAGCTAAAAACTAGGACTCCACACCCAACTCTTCCATCCGTCACTGCTGGTCTGCTGGATGGAGCAGGGACAGGTGCACTCAGTACCAGCTATTTGTATCAGAAACTGAACACACATCATCCCAAAGCTGTCCTCAAGTATCCATTGTGCAGAGGACAAAGCTGATACTTTGAGATGTTCTTTTGGACAAAGTATATTTGATTTGGAAACTTATTAATGTTCACCCAGTGCCCTATTGGCTGAGCTATGATGACTATGTTGGTAGTGTTGGATCCCTTGTGGTCTCATAGGTCACCTCCAGATCTCTAGTTCCCATCCTTTATCTCCTAATATCTGCAGGCTCTTTAGGACTTGTTCTATTGTGGATGCTCATTTTCACCAAGGATGTGTCCTGTCTGATGTAGGCAAGTGTAAGTGAGATGGGGTGCAGCAAGCAGAATGCCCGAGTTTAGGCATGTTGTATGGAAGCTGCAATTCATTGTTCTCAAACCCTCATTCCTGCAAAGTAGCCAGGGGACATCATTCCCTGCAGTCAGAAGTCCCTAAAGAAACCCTAATGATGTTGGCCTAGGGAAGGGCACATTGGAAGACAAGGGCATTATTATATGTGTCTCATTAGTCCCTGAAGTGCATTAAAAGTAAACCTGCCATTATCCTCCTAGGCCAGATTTCTTGAGCTTTGGGTATGTAGAATCTTAGCCAGCTCTTACATTGGTCTCTAATATTCCTTCTCTTATAGGTGCCTGGTCACATCCTGAAACACACACCCCGGGGAATTCCTGACCTGAGGACGTGCACACTCAGCACTAGAGCCAGTGATGGAGGAGAGCTCTCTCTTTTTGCTGGAAAACTAGCAGGCCCTTTCCTGAGCTGTTTGGTTCAGATGCTCCCTCCTGGTTCAGGAGGACATCCTGGGTAGGGCAATGAAAGAAATTCTGTTGCATCATCCCATCACAGACCCCCCTCCCCAGTTATCAGCAAATTCTGGGGGCGACAGGAGGATCAAATTGTGGAAGCTTCCCAGTGGACGTTTTACTGTGGAATCCTTGTTCCACTTCGATGCTGTGCATATTTTGACAGTGCCGAGAGGTGACCTATGCCTCTCTATTCTGACAGACGCCCCGGGAAACCTGCTTGGGCAGATAGAGAAAGTGCCCCAGTAGAGCGGGTGGGAACTAATGAGCCTCTTTGCAAAGAATCGGGACAGCATTGCCTGTGAAGGGCACTGTCCAGGGACCCCTTTTCCAGGCCATCAATCACATGGTGTACTTGAGGTCCTCCACTTGTATAATACAAGGCATTTGTTTTGGAGAAACAATGAACAAATACTGAATTATTGATGTAGAATTCCAAGAGAATTTATTCTAATTGACATTCAGAAGAGTTTAGGATGTCTGAGAAGACAAAGGAATATCATCTCTCAGACACCCCTGTTTCTCAGCACCCATACTGTTGTTAAAGTGACAGACCTACCCGCATTATGTCAGCTAATTTTCTCAATGGCATCCAGGGAAAGCAAGGCAGTGAAAATGGACTGCCCTCTAAGGGCTGCAGGATAACTGTGCAAAAGCAATCAACAGCAAACCCATTAGAAAACTCAACTCATTCTCAAATGTTACACCTGCCCCAGATCCAAACTCTACGATGTTCATGCAACAGTTATAGAAGAGACCTACACAAGTTTCTGCTCATAAGGAGGAAGATGGGAAACAACCCAGAGAAGATGAACTGTTCTCATGTGAGCTCTGCAGCCACTGCCCAAGAAATAGAGTCTGGAGAACGGCTTGAGGAGACAACTCCTCAGGACATCTAGAGAGAGCCTGGCCTCTGACGCACCCCAGGAGAGAACAAATTCCTGTTCTAAGCCAAGATGGTGGTTTACTGCTTAGCATTGTCAGCGGTGTCCAGGCATTAGTGAGCATTAGTTAGGCACAGTCTGAGGCTCAGGACTGTAGAGTGCAGAGGTATATGATACATGGTATTGCACAAGGGCTCAGGTAGGTGGTGAGCAAGCCCTGAAATCAAAGAGTGTGTTCAGACTGCCATCGTGTTGGAAGGAGTGTCCAGGCAGCCTGATAACAAGTAGAGCACTCGTGAATTTGACAACAGGATTAGGGGGTGTCTAATAAGGCCTGAAGAGTGCACAGCCCCGATATTGAGATGACTCTGTGGGAGCTTCAGGGAGATGCTCTACAGTGTCTTATGAATACAGCATTATATGTTGTGTGGCAGCATTTGCAAAGTGTCTACTATAATAGGGTCTGACACATGACAATCAATGTAGATTACCAGGGTTGTCTCCAGCAGCGCCTGAGCAATAGTAGTATATGTGGAGAAGAGGTGATGGTGCTGATGCTTTAAGGAACAGTGTGTGTGTGTGTGTGTGTGTGTGTGTGTGTGTGTGTGTGTGTGTGTGTGCTGTTATGGTGATGGTGGAGAAAGTGTACTCATGACTGTCACCTAAAGTGTATATAAAGGTATGTACTGTTGGCATTTTTCATTGTACTGTGTGTTTCATGACAACAGTGAAAGAGAGGTTTACTAACTCTCTCCTTCAATGGGAGAGAGAGGATAAGAGGATGTGAATGTATCATATTTAACCAGCATGTCTTATCAGGTCAATGACTGTTTCCCATGCTCAATTGTATTTCAAAATATTGATTTCTGCTGTCAGTTTATTACTAGGTGCCTGGTGATGAACAGGGCATTTCCTCCAGACTGGAGTATCTGTGGAGCACAGTGTAGTTTCTGCATCCCTTGGCTCTTTCTTCTGTACCCTCGCCCCAGCTTCTGTACTAATTGGAAAAGCTGGTTCCTTGCTCTCCCGCTAAGGGTAGAGGGAGGCCCAGAGAACCTTCAGGGATCACATTTAACCAGGGTGTCTCATCTTGTTTATGACTTTCCCTGCAGCTCGATCAGTAGTTCAAAATATTGATTGTGACTATTAGTTTACAATTTGGTTGTCTGTGTATTAGAAATGACACAGTGTCTTCACATTTCTAGCCCATGAAGGACATAGGCTGTATGACTCTGGGAATGATTTCCTTAGTGGCATGTGGTGTACGTTATTGAATATGGCCCAGCCAGTGTCATTCCATGTGCAACCATAATGTGATAGGGATTTGACAAATGGTAGGGAATGGGGGGACACTCTGTGGTGGTGATGATCTTGTGCATACCATCAAGGGTGTTTTCTACAAATGTAAAGTGGCCAGGGACCATGATATATAGGATGATGTTCAAGCTCCACTTATCTCCTGCCAGTTCTCCAAATAGTTTCCTTGCTACGATTTGTGAGGCCCAATAGAGTAAGGAGCCACAGACCTCCTCCAACATCTGCACCTCTGCAATTGAGTTGCCTTTCCGAATTCACAAAGCCTGGCCTTACCCACTCCATCAAGAAGAATATTTTCTATTTTAATATCACGGTGTGCAATGCATCTTTGTTGGAGAAATTGCATCAAGGACACGAGCTGAGTATTGTTTTATTACCTTCTCATGATAGCGTCTCTCGCTGAAGTACATCTCTTTTTCATAGAAAGAGGGAGACGAGGAGGGCTTCCATGGATCCTATTTAAGCTGGCTGCCTCTTGTAATGATGGCTGACCATATTGCTCAGTTGGTATTTCAGAATATTGATGTTTATAGTTTGGTCACCTAGATACGGAACAGGGCATCAGCTGTTCAGGTGGAACAATCTGTGGAGCATGGTGTAGCTTCTTAAAGGAGTAAGTCACAAAACAATCCCACATAAGTTTGGAATTATGATTAATAAGAGGGTTATTTTTTAAAGGGAAAAACTTACAGATTGCCGTCCTAGACAACAGCCCCCTGCATGACCAGGAAAGGCATCTTGTAGCCAGAAGCGGAGTCCGAAGCAAGAGAGGGAGCATGCGGCTACTGCTGCTTTTTCAAGCCAGAGAGAACATGCCCCAGTGGGCTGGTATCTTAAAGGCTATTGGCTGAAGGAGCAGAAGGAGCTCCCGCAGCAGCTTCTGCATCCCTTACCTCTTTCTTCCACACCCTCTTTCTGAAAGTGATCTATTCTATTGGATAGCTGATTCACTAGATCTCTTCTTCAAGGGGAGGTGGAGGCTAAGAGGACCCCAACAGGTCCTATTTAACCAGGGGGTCTCATTGAGATGATAGCTGTTCCTATAGCTCAGTTAGTAATGATCAGGATATTTCTGTTGCCAGTTTAATATTTGGTGCCTGGGTGCTGATCAGGGCATCAACTCCAGGACAGACTCTATGTGGAGCATGGGGCAGCTTTTGCATCCCTTGCCTCTTCCACACCCTCTTCCCAACCTCTAGACTGATTGAAAACCTTGTTCACTAGCTCTCTTCAAGGTAAGAGGTATCCTAAGAGGACCTTTAGAGATCATATTTAATCAGGACATATCTTGTTTATGGCTGGCCTAATGGATCAATTGGTAGTTGAGAATATTATTGTTGCTGTTAGTTTATTATTTAGTCATGTGGGTGCTGAAGAAGGCATACCTCCAGGCTGGAGTGTCTGTGGAACATGGTGTGGCTTCTGCAACCCTTGCCTCTTTCTTCACAATCTTCCTGAAAGTGACGCTTCCCAGCTTCCATGCTGATTAAAAAGCTGGTTCATTTGCTCCTGTTCAAGGGGAGAGTGCTGATAAAGGGACCTGTGTGGACCATATTTAACCAGAGTGTCTAATCTTGCTGATGACTGTTCCCAGTGTTCAACTGGTATTTCAGAATATTGATTGTTGCAGTTAGTTTATTATTTGGTCACTTGGGTTCTGGACAGGGTATCTCCTCCAGGGAGAAGTATCTTTGGAGCATGGTGTAGCTTCGGCATTCCTTGCCTCTTTGTTCCACATCCTCTGAAAGTGAATCTTCCCAGCATCTGCACTGATGAAATGCTGGCTCACTAGCTCTTTTCTTCACGGGTAGAGGAAGGCTAAGAGGACATTTAGGAATCCTATTTAACCAGGACTTGTCATGCTGATGGCTGTCCTCATAGCTCAATTGGTATTTGAGTATATTGATGTTGCTGTTATTATTTGGTCTCTGCCTGTGTGTTAGAAATGACACAATCTTTTCACAGGTATAGCCAATGTTGTACATATGCTGTACGACTCTGGGAATGATTTCCTTATTGTCACGTGGTACACGTTGTTGAACGTGGCCCAGCCAATGTTGTTGCACAGGTTGACTTATTATTAGCATTTACCAGATGTGGACCGTGAGTAATCATGCAATGATAGTGTGACAGGGTTTTTATAAATGGTAATGAATGGGACACACATAGTGGTGATGATCTTGTGCATGCCATCAAGGGTGGTTTCTACACATGTAAAGTGGCCAGTGACCATGCCATGTAGGGTGATGCCCAAGCTCCACCTGCCATACCATCATAGGGTTTTGTTGCCAATTTCTCTGGGACCATATAGAGTAAGGAGCCACAAACCTCTTTGAACATCTTTCCCTGTTCAAGTTGAGTAACCGTAACAATATCACTGAGCTTGACCTTACCAGTTCCATGCTGGATGATATCCTCTAATATCATGATGTGCAATGTGTCTTTTTGAGAAAGTGCACCGCCGACATAACCTGATGGATGGTTGGTCTATCCTCCTCCTTCTTTAGATTGCCTATCTTCCTGAGGAACATCTCCAGATCTTTTCCTGGAACATACTCCATGACCACATAAGTCATTGTGTATCAATAATTTGAAAAAAAAAATGTCCTATGTAACTTAAGTGTGTTCCATAGATTGATGGATGTTTACTTCAAATATAATGAGTCAGAGCACTGTGTTGTTCCTGAAGGATCTTGGCAGCCAACAGTGTATTTTTGGGAAGGTCACACACATGTATTGTGTCTGTGTGTCAATGACTTGAAAAAATTGGACTATGTTGCTATCCACATAAATCAGTGTATGGTGATGACGAGACAAAAATGTGCTATGGAACTGTGTTCCATAGATCGAAGGATGTTTTCTTCAGAGATAATGTGAGTCAGAGCACTGTGTTGTTTCTGAAGGCCTCGACAGCCATCTGTCATGTGTGGGTAGGTCACAGACATGCATCATGTCTGTATGTCAATGACGTGAAAAAAACTGAACTATGTTGCTATGTTTCAAGGAATGCAGGATGTGTGCTTCAGAAGTGCTATGAGACAGAAGACTGTGTTGTTTCTGAAGGACCCACCTGTGCATATGTGGGTGGTCGCAGGCAAGCATCAACTCTCACATGAACCAGAACCCAGAGATGTTAAGATCCTGACATCCATTCCAAGCATGTCCTCTTCCTTTGGCTGCCCATGATGTTGAGATCAACTTAAGCCACTGTATTTTGTGGAAAATTTTAGGACACATGATGATAGAAAAAAATTCATGTAGTTTTAGAATGGAAGATTATAGCTATGAATTTTCTGTCTTGAAATCTGAGATATCCCAAATAACACAATGATGTCTTTTCAGGCCCTTAGACACAGGAAAAATCCGGGGGATACTTTACATGAAGAAACAGACAAGAGAGTAGCAGCACATGTTCAGATTCTGGGGTGGAGTCCATACTCAGACACAGGGATCCCTGAACTCTTCTGCTATACACAGTGTAGCTACAACTAGAGATATTATCACAGACAAGGAGTCTATCCACAAACAAAAAATAAGGTTTTGACTGTGGATATTAGCAAGAAGAGGGTGAGCATTTATAAATGAACCAATATTAGTCACAGGGATGGAGTGGAGGAAGTGAAATTGAGCAGAAGGGTATGACCACAATGCTGTACAGGCATTCACGGGAATGTTTTGATGAACTTGCTCTGGGTAGGGTAGAGTCAAAGGTACAGCCAAAGAAGCACTCTCTTAGCAGAGCCAAAGAAACCCCGTTGTCCCTGAAATCACAGCCAAAGAATAGAGCCGGACCTGAAATCAGAGCCACTTCAGTGACCCTGATATTAAAGTCAAAATGTTAAAAAGGGTCAGTGAATGCAATACGCTTTAGATCAGAAACCAGACCTAGAGAATGCATTCTTATTCTGACAAACTCAGCACAGAAACTAACCAGTCTCTGTGCAGGGAATCCATCCATTCCCCGAGCACAAAATCAACGAATCCCTAAGCACAAAATCCAGCCGTTCTCTGAGCTGTCAACAGATCAGACATTGAATTTTGACCAATTTCCACCCTGAAAATCTTCACCCTGTAAGCACTGGGTTGAGCTCTCAGAGTCCAGTTGAAGAGAGGGAAGAGGGAGTGTATGAGCAAAGGGGTGAGGTTTGTGGTGGAGAAACCCACAGACAGTTCACCCGAGGTAGTGGGAACTCACTGACTCTGGACTGATAATCTATAGAAACTGCACAGGACCAAAGTAGGCCCTCTGATTGTGGGAGACAGTGGTGTGCCTTGGACACTTTGTGGGACCATCGGGAGTGGTACTAGACTCTATCCCTATTGCATGAACTAATTTTTGGAGCCTTTTCCCTATGGCAGATGCTTTGCTCGATTCTGCCTCAACTTGTTATGCCAGACTCCCAGTGGGAGGCCTTTGTGAGGAGTGAATTGGGGTGGGGTTTGTGGAAGTTGGTGGGAAGTGGGAGAAGAGAATGGGGAACTGTGTTGGGTATGTAAAATGGAAAAACTACCTGAGTAAATTGGGAGCATGAAGACCATGGGAGAGGGTTGAAGGGGAGGGGAGGTGCAGGGAGGGGAGCAGAGGAAAATGTAGAGCTCAATAAAAATCAATAAAAAATGAAAAAAAGAAAAAATATTTCATATGAATGGTCATTTGAACAAGTATAGTTGATGGTACAATTTGGGGAACTTTATATTGTAGAGCCTTAGTGGCAGAAGACCATCACTGTGTTATTGTTGAGATGAGCAAGCTATTCTCTGTTCTCCCTACTTTCTGCTCGAGGTTTGGGATGTGGCACTCAAGTCTACTGCTTTCAATCTTCCAGCTTCTTTCTTGCCACTGTCCCACCTCCATGGGCTCTTATCCTTCCATAAATGAGCCAGATGTGTTCTTTCTTATGACCCCGTGGTTATGAAATTTTATCACAACATAAATGTATCCAATGAGCATGGGTCTATCAAAGAGGGTTCCTACCCATCTTTCCAGCACCTGAGATTTCCCGAAGTCAAGGCAGATTCTTTGCTGTCACACAGTCATGCACTGAATGTGTCTCTTCTACTTATCCCCACCAGAAATTCAGTGAGCCTGCAAGTAGCCTCAATTCCAGATCCCTTCTTCTGTCATTGTAGCACAGGCCTGATATTAATGAAGCCTGCTTTTTGGTGGTGCTGGACCTCCTGATTCCAGAGAATCTTTGAGGTTCGTGAAGACATACTTTGTCTAATGGGAATGAAACTGCTTCAGACTCCCAGTCAGTGTGCATCATTACTAGAGTTCTCGTGTCTGGATGGAGGATCTCTCCTCACATCACAGACCCTCTGTAACCTCCCATCTTTCCTTGCTTTCCCCTAAGAAACAAACTCATATATAAAACGGAGATTTAAAAGAATCAATAAAAAACTTAAACCTCTAAATAATAAAACTAGGCAACACAATGTGAAGGAACCAATGGGTTAACATATTATCAGAAAATTCACTGATGAGTTCAGCAATTTAAAAAATAACTCATAATCCACAAATTTTTTAGTAGTTCATGAAAGTGAGGGACGATGTAGCAGGTGGTGTTTCTGGCCACCCAGATAGGAAAAAAATCATACAGAAAGTTTATTAATTACAACACTGCTTGGCCATAGTTGAGGCATATTCCTGACTAACTCTTATGACTGAAATCAACCCATTTCTATTACTCTGTGTATTGGCATGTTGTGGTGGCCTACTGATATGCTTCTCTCCAGCTTCTGTCTCATGCGATAGATCTTTTGTGTCTCCTTGACTCTGCCTACTTTCTCCCAGCTTTCAGCTTAATATCTCCACCTAGCCCTATTGTTTCCTGCTATAGGAAGAAAGCAGCTTTCTTCACTAAGCAAATACATTCACAGTGTACATAGGGGAATCCCATATCAACCTCCCCCTTTCTAAGTAGAAAGGAAAGTTTTAACTTTAACATAGTAAATTTACATATAGTAAAACAGGTATCAAGCAAGAATTTTAGTTACAATACTTATATCTACTTTATCTTTTAGCATAACTAAGGAAAACTATAACTATCTATTCTTCAACTCCATCAAAGACCCCAGAAGGATATAATATTGCCTAAGTTAACAGGAAGTGCATTTTAACAACTCCAAAACTCTAGAATTGACAGAGACATCTCGCTACCTGGACAGTCACTCAAAGTTCTTCTTTAATGTTGCAGCAGCCATCTTTAGCCTGGTGAACCAGGTTTTCACTCAGTCCAGAGGTTGGGAAGATCACTTTCAGGAAGAGGGTGTGGAAGAAAGAGACAAGGGACGCAGAAGCTGCCCCATGCTCCACATAGAGTCTGTCCTGAAGTTGGTGCCCTGATCAGCACCCAGGCACCAAATATTAAACTAGCAACAAACAGCATCCTGATTGATACCAACTGAGCTATGGGGACCGCCATCATTACAAGAGGCACACACCCTGGTTTAATAGGATCCCTGAAAGTTCTCTTGGCCCATCATGAAGTGAAGCCCAGGCAGGAACTCTAGAGAGGAACTGAGCAGAGAGCATAAGGCTACACTACTCACTGTCCTGCTGTCCATGTGGGCTCAGCCTTAGTCATGGACCCTAGGACCTCCTGTTTAGGGGTGGCACCTACCGTGGGCAGGGCCCTTACACACCTGTCATACATTAAGAAGCAGCGCACAGTCACGCCCACAGGCCCATCTGATGGACACAATTCCTCAACTGCGGTTGCTTCCAGGTGACTGTAGTTTGTGCCATGCTGACAAAAGATATAAGGGGGAAGGGGGAAGGCCGGTCTCACAAGGGTTGACAGTCCCACCAGTGGTAGTGGCTGGTGACCTGAGGCCTTGGCAGGTCACCTTGGCGGGGAGGAGACAGACAGATACATCATGCAGAGAGAGTTTGGGTATAAAGTTTATTTAGTAGGTTATGGAGGGAAAAGGAAAGGAGGGAGGAGAGAAGGGGGAAGAAGAGAGAGAGGCAGGGAGAGGGGGTCAAAGAGAGCAGAAGTTACCTCTTCAGGAGGGAGAGGGAGAGAGAGAGGGAGAGGGAGAGGGAGAGGGAGAGGGAGAGGGAGAGGGAGAGGGAGGGAGAGAGAGAGAGAGAAAGAGAGAGCGCACAGGCTGGAGGAGGTGGGAAATCTGCTTGCCTCAGTGGAAGGGGAGGGTTGGGAGTAGGCGGAGTTTGTCTCTTAAAGGGACAGGGTACCCCGGTGATAGGCCAGGCCAGCAGATCGTAAGAACTACTGTGTAGTTTAGGAGCTGAGAAAAGCTAAGTCTTAGAGTTCCATGTGGATGGGTGGCCAAGCATGGGCCTCAAAGCAAAGCCCTTGGCTCACCTAGCATCACAGTAATATATAAAGCAGGTCTTCATATTGGGAAGCAAAATGTTAGCGATATCATACACTGGAATGTTGAGACTTAAGAATTGGTAACAGAGCCTAACATTTGGAAACAGAGGAGAACTAGCTCTCTGGCTCTGGGCTAAGGTCAATTATAAAACTAGTAAGAAAAAAGAAGAGGTATTAAAACAGGTTACCTTTTGGGCACTGACCATAGGGCAGGGAGCTCTTAACTTTGCATTAGAAGTTTGAATAACAGAGCTGAAGAGATGGCCCAGTGGTTAAGAGCACTGGCTGCTCTTCTAGAGGACAGAGGTTCAATTCCCAGCACTCAGATGGTGGCTCACCCTGATGTGGGTGCTGGAATCCAAATTCAGTTCTTCTGGAAGAGCCTTAACTGGGAGTGGTTGTTTTTACTCTCTTCTCTTTGGAGGCCCACCTCCCAGCTCCCAAATAAACACACAGAGGGAGGCTTATTCTTACTTGTGCTTGTCCAGCCTTAGCTTGGCTTATTTCTAGCCAGCTTTTGTTAACTTAAACTATTCTGTCTATCTTTTGCCTCTGGGCTTTTATGCTTCTCTCTTCTATATACCTTTATTTCTTACTCTGTGACTGGCTGTGTAGCTGGGTGGCTGGCCTCTGACATCCTTCCATCCTTCTCCTTTTTTCTTGCTCTTTTTTTTTGCTCTCCTGCTTTGTTGTGATCCAGCTGCCCTCACTCCCCCTGGCTGACAGCGGAATTTTCTTGTGGTCTGCAATTGACAAGGATGTTTGTGTTCTTTCTGGCTGGTGGGTCTCCACAGAAGGAGTAGAGGTATAAAAGGTTGCTGGGCAAAATAAAGGTGGCTGTTCTTCCACCTGAAAAGAAGCCTCTGTGTCTCAATCCCGGCACCCCCCCCCCCCCCCGTCAGTCTCGGCTCTCCAGGCTGTGCTGGCTGCAGCCCTGCTTCTATTCGTTCTCTCTGCCTGGCAGTCAGGCCTGTCTCTCTCCTGCCTTGCTATTGGCCATTCATCTCTTCATTAGACCAATCAGGTGTTTTAGGCAGGCAAAGTAACAAGCTTCACAGAGTTACAAAAATGCAACATAAAAGAATGCAACACAGCCGGGCGGTGGTGGCGCACGCCTTTAATCCCAGCACTCGGGAGGCAGAGGCAGGCGGATCTCTGTGAGTTCGAGACCAGCCTGGTCTACAAGAGCTAGTTCCAGGACAGGCTCCAAAGCCACAGAGAAACCCTGTCTCGAAAAACCAAAAAAAAAAAAAAAAAAAAAAAAAAAAAAAAAAAAAAAAAAAAAAAAAAAAAACAACAAGAATGCAACACATCTCTGCATCATTACATAAATGGTCCATAGCATAAACAAACGTAACACATCTTAAAACAATATTCCACAACACTTAACCCCCCCAGCCATCTCTACAGCCCCCCCATGGACATTTTAAATGCATGGGGGAAAAAAATCAAAAGAAATCACAGGTGCTACAATTTGAACATTTGAATCCTCCCAAGATTAATGTAAACGTTAAAAGCCTAATCTTCAGCGTGATAGCATTAGGAGGTGAGGCCTTTGGCGGGGTAATTAGACCATGGGGTAGAGCTTCATGAATGAAATTAGTGTGTACATGAAAGAAACCCCAAAGAAACTTTCCACACCACCATATAAGAATACTGAAGAAAGGTACCATCTATGCATACCTTCATCAGATACTGAACATGCCAGCACTTTAATCATGGACTTTCCAGGCTCTAGACCTGGGAGACATAAATTCCTATTGTTTTTAAGTTCCCAGTTGAAGACATTCTGTTATAGCAGCTTGAGGAGACTAGCAAGACTCCGGGTATTCATTTATTGAAGCATACTGAGCTAGCTAGCAAGTTTATTGTCAGGGTTGTTTTATAAGTCTTTATAGACAGGAGTTAAGATGTAGATTTTTGTCTGATAGAAATGAAGATTGCCCGGCGGTGGTGGCACACACCTTTAATCCCAGCACTCGGGAGGCAGAGGCAGGCAGATCTCTGTGAGTTCGAGACCAGCCTGGTCTACAAGAGCTAGTTCCAGGACAGCCTCCAGAGCTACAGAGAAACCCTGTCTCAAAAAAAAAGAAAAGATATGAAGACAAATTTCTGTTCAATTGGAATTTTAGTTTAATTTTTGTTCATAACCCCAAAGGTTATGATTTGTGGACCTGTTCCAAGTTCCATTTTCTAAAGTAGTGTGTGAAATACTGCGTGTACAGATTTATATTACATAATACATATATTAACTGATTAACATATAAATTCTTGACATCTTTTCACTTTTTCTACAATTTCATTTTATATCTCATTGGAGTCAGAACTGTACGTTTCCTAGAATTTTATTGTAACAAAGACTAAGATGAAACCTATAAAAATTCATGTTTTTCCTGTTTTGAGAGAGTCTCACCATGCAATGCAGGCTTGTCTTGGACCTCCCCTCCCCACCTAACACGCTTGCATCCCAGGCATGGGCCACCACACCTGCCTTCAGTAGAAACACTTTAAATGCCTATTGTTAGAATTAGCTTTTCAAACACCATTACAGAAATTAAGAATTGTGTGTGTGTTTATTTTTAACCACATAGAAGTAAATGAATGGTTTTTATCTTCTTCCCTGTTGCCAGAGGCGCAACTAGACCCAACCAATCCATCAAAAGATTGTTTCTAGACTTGAAAGGGCCCAGTCTTCTCAAACTTTATGTCAAACGAGAAGAGAGGCCATTTGCTCAGATGAGGCCTGAGGCAGCGATTTCTCAGCACCCAGGAAGGGAGATGATGCTCAGGTTTGGTGGGAAAGTCACCTCTCTTGGAAGCAGCCAGCTAGAACTAGGGTCTGCACGATAGAGCCAAGCAGGGAAAACAGAACAAACAAAATCAAGGAAACTGGCGGAGAACAGGACACTGTTCTCAGAGCATGAGTGAGAAGAACTTTGTACCCAAGAAGTTGAAAATAAACAACACATTAATTATCCTGTGCATTTATTACATTTTTTAAATTTTTATTTATTTATTTATTTGTGTGTGTGGGGGGGGCGCTCATTACGTTCCCATTTTTTATTTTCTTTTTTGTTTTTGTGAGACAGGGTTTCTCTGTGTAGCCCTAGCTGGCCTGGAACTCATGTTGTAAACCAGGCTAACCTTGAACTCAGAGATCTTCCTGCTTCTGCCTCCTAAGTGCTGGGGTTAAAAGCATGCACCATCACCACCACCACCCACCTGGCCTGTTTTTAAATTTTTAAGATGGTCTTACATATTATAATGATTATTCTTACAAGAGGAGGAAAAATGCCAAGTCATGTTTACTGCTGTAACAAAGTGCCACAGGCTACCAACTTAGAGAACAGGAATTCCCTTCTTGGGGTGCTGTGTGTTATAGGCACAGCAGGATGAATGCGCCGGCACAGTGGCTTCTGGTGAGCCTCTGTTCTTTCCCGCTGAGTCTCCACATGGCCTTTCCTTGGCCTTTACCACTCTCTGCTGCCTCTCCCTTCTCTTTTTCTGAGGCCACCAGGACTCTTGGATTAGGGCCCACTCATAGGACCTCATCTACCTCTTGTGGTACTTTTCTATTGCTCTGATAAACACCACGACCAAAAGCAACCTACAGGATGAAGGATTTATCCTGACTTATGGATCCCGAGGAGGTCCATAATGGTGGGAGGGGGTGTGGTAACAGGTGGTCAGAGAAAGAGGCTAAGCAATCACATCTTCAGCCACACATAGAAAGCCAAGAGAGCAAAGTGGAAGTGGAGCATGAGGCTATAAACTCTCACAACTTGCCCCCAGTGATGTACTTCCTCTAGCAAGGCTATAGCCTATAAAAGCCTCATAAGCTCCCCAAACAGTACTGCCTTGCTGGCTGGTCTTCTGTCAACTTGACACAAGCACTAGAGTCATCTCAAAGGAGGGAGCGTCGATTGAGAAAATGCCCCTGTAAGATCCAGCTGTAGGGCATTTTCTTAAACAGTGATTGATGGGGGAGGGCACAGTCCATTGTGATTCTATCCCTGGGCTGGTGGTCCTGGGCTCTATAAGAAATCAGACTGAGCAAACCATGTGAGCAAGCCAGCAGGGAGCACCCCTCTGTGGCCTACTGCTTCAGCCCCTATCTCCAGGCTCCTGCCCTGTTTGAGCTCCTGTCCTGACCTTCAATGCTGAACAGCAATGCTGACCTGTAAGCCAAACAAACCCTTTCCTCTCCAACTTGCCTTTTGCTCATTGTATTTCATCTCAGCAATAGAAACCCTAATTAAGACAGACGCCAACTGGAGACCAATTGTGTAAGCCTGTGTGGGAGATTTCTCGTTCAAGTCACCGAAACCTTACCTGCCTCTTCAAAAGCACTTTCTCCACATACAGTCACATACTGAGATACACTCGGAACTGTGACTTCAAAACACAAATCTTAAGGGAACACAATTCTATTCATAACACGTGGCAAAAACTCAGAAAGTGCTCCATGCCACACACTGAAAACTACATATGTCTATCGCATCTCAAATGCACATTATCATTTACAGACATTCGTGTGCGGGTTCTCTCGGGGTCAAATACCACGTGGGTACAGACTGTGCAGAAAGGCATGGCAGCCTTGCTTATGACCTCAGAGGGAAACAAACAATGGACTTGGGACCCCTACAGCCAGCGCGTCCCTTGACCTCTGGCTTGCGGAAGGCAGGATGGCTGGGAACAGTTCCTCCAGGGTGCAGCTGAGAGCAAAGTGGACATCACACTGGGAAGTGGGAGGAAGACCAGGAAAGAAAAATCTAACGATTTCCGTGACCTGAGAGCTTCTAAAGGGACAAGATAAAACGTGGCCCACCATATTTGCACACTGAAAATCTTTCATTTATCTGTGTGGGTGCATGCAAACACAAACATGTCAGTGTGCTATGTGCATGTGTTATGAGTGCATGTGCATGCCTATACAAGTGTGTGTGTGTGCACATGGGTGTCCATGTAGAGTCCAGAGGTCAACGTTAAATGTCTTCTTCTGCCTTTTTTTTTTTTTAAATGGAGACAGTCATCCACTGAACCATCTCCCAGCCCTGTCTCTTTATTATTGAAGTGCAATAATTTCTCATATATTCTAGATCCAAGTCTAAGTCACCCTGCTGAAGCTGCCAGAACGAAATACAAAGGAAAGGGTACATGCAACAATGGACACAGATTTTCTCGCAGTCCTGCAGGCTCACCATCAAGGGACTGCTAAGAACTGTTTCCCATGAGGCCTCTCGCCTTGGCCAGCAGACGTTATCTTTTTGTTCTGTCTCACACGGCCTTTCCTCTCATGTGTCCTTGGTGTCGCCTCCTCTCCTAAGGCACCAATCCTCTTCCACTAGAGCCCAACTTTTATGATTTCATTGAACCTAAATGACCTATTTTTTTTATTGTAAATGTGGTATTTTTATTCTTCGAGAATTCATACATGCACACAATGTATTTCAATCATATTTACCTCTTAACCCTCCCCCAATTCCTCTGACATCTACTCCTACCTCTCCCCCTCTTTTTTTTTCCTTAAATAACCCGTGAAGTCCAATTTGTGCTGCCCATATAGTCAGGTGGGTGCGACATGCCCTGGACCACAGTCAACCTACCAGGGGCCATATTCTAAAAGAAAAATGAAGGCGTAAATCACAAACAATCCCACACCAGTTTGGAATTATGATTAATAGAATGGTTGTTTATTTAAAGGGGAAAAACTTACAGATCACCGTCCCAGACAACGGAAGCCAGAGAGAAAGCAGAGGGAAGAGGCCGCATTTTTAAAGAGACCACGCCCCAATGGGCTGGTATCTCAGCGGCTATTGGCTGAAGGAGCAGAAGGAGCTCCCGCAACAGAAAAATGTCTCTCTCTTCCCTTAGCCACTTTTTGAAAGGCCCAGTGTGTGGTGGGGCTGGGTATGTGTAGGTGCAGGTGCCTCTGAAATCCAGAAGGTATGGGATCCCCTGGAGCTAGAGCTGTAGGCAGTTGTGTGGGTGATGGGAGCCAAGCCCGGGTCCTCTGCATGAGTAACACAAGCTTTAAACCACCATCTTTCCAGCCCCTCTCTCTCCCTTACTTATGGTCTCAACCTTCTCCTCTCTCCGCCGTCACTGCCAGTGTGGCGCCAGACTCTCATCATGTCTTTCTTGAGTTTCCAACCTGCATAGCAGAGTCTGAATCTCTCAGCCTGTGTGGTAATAAGACTACACCTTGCCCGATTCTGCTCACCCCTATAACATTCTGGGACCCATGTTCTGTGTTCAAATCACACCGGGATGCAAAGCCTTGCACGCACCTTCCTAGGCCCCTGCTTCATCACCTTCTCATAACCGCTCTTTAGAGCTATGTACACTTGTGTCCTCTCCAACCCTTTACCTTCCCTAACCAGATCAGACTCCTGTTTGTCCCAGGATTTATGGGACAGAAACATTGCTTTCCCTGGTGCCCTATAACTGTGCCATCTGGCTGCACACCCAGACAGACCCCGGAGACAGGCCTGTGTTCTGGTTACGGCTCAGTGGCTGCCATTCCATGTATTTCTCAAGAATCATCGACAGAACTACCATGTTCTGGGATTCTTGCCTTTCCCACTCGATGCCATCTGAAAACTCTCTGGAAGTCACAGGAGCTTCCGGCTCTGACCTAGCTCAGTGTTTGCTTCCGTGCCAGAAGTTTCTTCTGTCAGTCAAGCGCACAATCATTCAAAGGAAAAAGGACATAATAATTAGGGGGATTTTGTGTGGGACCTAAGGAGCCTTGGGCCCCAGTTTCTGTGTGGGGTGACCTTACTTCCCCACTCTGGCCTCCGTTCCCGCCGCTCCTTCTAGGAGAATTAGGAGAGAGGAAATAGCACCCAAATCTCAGGGAAGGCTGGAAACTTGGGGTGTTTCCCAGTTGAGAGCTTTCCTGGCAGGAGGTTACTTCCCACTCAGCCATCAGACCTATTCTCCCAGTCCACATTGGGCATTCAAGATGGGATTTTTGGACTGGAGAGATGGCTCAGAGGTTAAGGACACTGACTATTCTTCCAGAGGTCCTGAGTTCAAGTCCCAGCAACCACATGGTGGCTCACAACCATCTACAATGAGATCTGGTGCCCTCTTCTGGCCTGCAGTCATACATGGGGGCAGCACAATTGTATTGTATACATAATAAATAAAATCTTTTTAAAAAAACTTTAAAAAATGGAATTTTCTCAGCTCTTCTTCCAGCTCCCACAGAGAGCAGAGTAAAGTGAGCCACTGGGTCACTCCGCAGGTCTGTGGTGACAGAGAGGAACTGAGACCTGTTGCCAGAGGGGTCGCTTCCCTGCAAGAAAGGGAAGAAGTTGTGAAACACACATCAAGCTTGGGGCTTGATGCTGGCAGTTTGCCAGCAGTCAAGGGTCACCTGCCAGGACCTGGAGAGGAACGGAGGAAGCTAGCCTGTTATGTGGCTGTCTCCTCCAGCTGCCAGAAGAGTCTTTCTGGGTGCACACACGTTTCTTCTGTTTAATAATAGCAAGAAGATTTTGTGATGTGAAATTGCCCACGGCTCCCCCTCTTCCCAAAGCTGGTAGATTTGACAAATACCAAGAAAAAAGTAGCTTAACAAACCAAACCCTCGGAGTATAAACTCCACCATTGTCTGTATGTGTGCATGCGTCCGTGCATGCATGCATGTGTGTTTGGGGGCATGATGCATGTCTCAACACTACCAGTGTTAACCTGTCATTTAGAACTGTTACCCAGGCCAGGCATAGTGACAAACACATACAGGGGCCCAGCACTCAGGAGACTAAGGCAGATCTTTGTAACTTCTGGGTCAGCCTAGTCTACATATCAAGTTCCAGGATAGTCTGAGGTACATGGTGAGATCCTGTCACAGAAAACAACAAAGACAAAATAGAAATGCCACTCTAAAGGTCAAGGTAAGAAGAGTTCAGAGACTCCTAATACAAGGAACTGATGAATGTGTCAGCGCATAGAAATTATTTGATCACTAAATATTGTATTCACAAGCCAGATGGTTGTGGCGCATGCCTTCAATCCCAGAGCCAGCTTGGTATACAAGAGCTAGTTCCAGGACAGGCTCCAAAGCTACAGAGGAACCCTGTCTCAAAAAAACAAATACACACACACACACACACACACACACACACACATATATATATATATTGTATGCATGTATCAAGCTATCCCAGAGAACACATAGTGGTACAATATTCTTGTCACTATTTTGTGGTACTTTGTCCTTATTAAGCAAGCCCTCTAATTTAAACTATCTCCCCAGTATATGTAATGATCACATGCTAATTGAAAAATAGATGTGAAGGGCTAGAAAGATGGCCCAGTGGTCAAGAGCACTTTCTGGTCTTTCAGAGGATCACATTAGGCTCCCAGCATCTGACAGCCTCTTCTGGCCTGCAGCAGGAGCCAGGCAAACACATGGTGCACACATACCCATGAAAGCAAAACATCCACTTACATAAAAAATTTAAATTTAAACATTTTAATATAAAAATATTTTAAAATCAAACATTATTCAGAATTTTTGTTGTTTTGTTTTGTCAAGACAGGGTTTCCCTGTGTAGACCTGGCTGTTCTGGAACTTGCTCAGTAGACCAGGCTAGCCTCAGACTCAGATATCTGCCTGCCTCTGCCCCCTGCAAGTGCTAGGATTAAAGGCATGTATCACCGCATTATTAGTATTATTATATAATTATATACTATTTATATAATAAATATAAGAAAATAAAGTAGTATGTATTATATATAAATAGTACATAATTATATATTATTATACCAGCTAACATCATTCAGAATTTTAAGATGCTATTTACCCTTCCAAATGAGTTGGTTTACATCTGCATAGTTGGGGGTCAGGGAATGCTGAAGGTAACTGTAACTGGGGATAAGCAGATGGGGTTCCTGTTCAGTCCCTAATTCACACCACTCTCAGTCTTCCCTTCTGATTCTTTCATTGCATGTGTAGCTAGACCCCTGTGCAATTCCATAGCTTATATTTCTCCCCAGAGGAGTTGAGGCCTCCTTACAGAGATGTTCAACCCCAGCCCACTTGGAGCTAGACATAGGAAGATGCCTGGACACACAGTGGTGTCCAGTGTGTTAAGATTACCAAACCCAAGGGCTGGAGAGGTGGCTTAGTTGGCAAAGTCATGTTACAGCATAAGGAATTGAGTTCATATCCAGAACACCCTAGTGGGACACGGTGGCACTGGAGAAGTTGCAATGGAAGACCCCTGGGGGTTCCCTGGTAAGACAGCCTAGCCAAACTGGTGAATTTCAGGTTCACTCAGAGACCCTGTTTCAAATAATAAGGTGGAGGGGCTGGAGAGATGGCTCAGCAGTTAAGAGTGCTGGTTGGTCTGCCAGGAACTGGGTTCAATTTCCAGCACCCACATGGCAGCTCATAACTGTCTCCAATTCCAGTTCAAAAGGATCTGATGCCTTCTTCTGGCTTGTTTGGGTGCCAGGCACATATGTGGTACACAGACACACATGCAGTTGAGATACCCGTACATATAAAATAATAAAAGCTTTTTTAAAGGCAGAAAGTGAGGAAGATACATACCTTGAATTTCTGACCTACACATGCACACATGCGTGTGCATATACACACACTCATTTACATGAAAATGAAGAGATACAGGCTCATATACACACACATTCATCCACCTATCCATTTACACACACATGAACAAAAACACACACGGATGTACATGCACGTGAACACTTAGCTATACACACACAGGGACACATCAAACCCACCCGGGGAGATTGGTTAAATCCTCTGGGGGGGAAGTCTACCGCCCAGCTTCCAGCCTCTGCGCTCTAATTTACTTTGAAGAGCCCTTGACCTCCTTTCCCACTTGGTGGCCTTGAGACAGTGCAGTGGTCACTGGAACTCTTTCTTCCTGTCTTTCAAAAGTCTTGGATGTTGAATTTCATGGTCAGTTCAAGGGTAAGCGTGGGGTTGTCTTACTGTCCTTCCACACCTACCGCTTCGTTCTGCGTCAAAGGAAAACGACACTCGCCTGCTTCCCCCACCAGCACCGCACAGCAGACGAGAGATGACTGCAGAACTGTCAGCTTTTAATGATTTTGCTGAAGTCGGCCCCCGCCAGGGCCTCTAATGGAGAATGTGTGTCTGCCTAGAGATCCACAGACTGTCCCCAAGGTGGCTCAGGTTCTTACCTGGACTCTTTATCAAAGCTGGCCATCAGACATCATCTCTGGATTGATTTCAGCTGGGGCTCTTTGGCGGAGGAGGCTGTCAGAATGGACCAGCTGAGGTTTCAGGAGCTCTGGGCTAAAGGAGAGAGGCAGGCTAAGAACCCAGAGCGATGCTGGGTCTTACAGAGATTCTCAAAGTTATCTGCATTCTTTATTCTGAACACAGGAGCTGTATCATTTTTATTGGAGATAGACTGACTGTCTTTATGTCCCACTAAGGAAGTGCTGAAGGGCTGTGGAAATGGCACAGAGGTTGAGAGCATCTTTTGTTCTCATAGAGGACTCAGGTCTGGTCCCCAGCACCCACACAGTGGCTCATGAATGGTAGTAACACCAGTTCCATGGGATCCAATAACCTCTTCTGACCTCTGTGGGTACCAGTCATGCATGTTACACCTACATGCAGAAAAAAAAGCACTTATACACCTCAAATAAAAGCTCCTGTGTTCAAAATAAAGAATTTACTCCAGGCCCATGAAAGGCAGAAGTGCAGACAGTTAAGAAAGCGGTTTACTCAGGCTGTCACAAGAGTGAAACCACCCACAACCGAGAGACAGCAGAGGCAAAGGGAAGGAGACAGTTCCCAGGGGCAGGTAGACGAGCCAGTTTGGAGGCTCCAGCCTTGGGAAAATGGCTGGACAGAAGTGCTAGCTGAGTCATTAGGGGAAGAGGACTCTCAGACATCAGGGTCAGCCCTTTCCGGGAGTGCAAAAGGTCAGACAGACTTCATTCAGGAGACAACAGACTGGGCAACTTCACCGTGCTTTTCCCAGGGACACGGGACTCAGCTTACCATTCCCAGTCCTGTTGAGCCCTCAGAGACAATGTGGGATTTTGTTGTTTTTATTTTTGTTTTTGGAAACAGGGTTTCTCTGTGTAGCCCTGGCTGTCTTTGAACTCACTCTGTAGACCAGGCTGACCTGCCTCTGCCTCCTGAGTGCTGAGATTAAAAGGTTGTGCCACTACCACCTGGTACAATGAGGCAATTTTTAAAACGAGGGGTTTTCTTTCTGATTTTTGATATCAGGGATTGGATTCGGGGCTTTATACATACCAAACATGCACCTTACCACTGAGTTACACCCCAGACCTACCTAACACATTTTTTTCTTTTTTTCTTTTGAGACAAAGTCTCACTAGGTAGTCCTGCCACTGCTTCCCTAGTGTTCAGATTAAAGGCATGCACCACTGAACCTGGCAGAGTTTTTTAAATTTATGTTTGTTTAGTGCATGAGAGCACACACATCTCTCTCTCTCTCTCTCTCTCTCTCTCTCTCTCTCTCTCTCTCTCTCTCTGTGTGTGTGTGTGTGTGTGTGTGTGTGTGTGTGTGTGTGTGTAATTTGTAGGAGCTGGTTCTTTCCTTCCACTATATGGGTCCCAGGCAAGGAACTCACCAGGCTTGGTGGCAATCACCTGTGCCCACTGAGCCATCTTGTTGGGGGCTGCAGACCCCTGGCCCCTTGACTTTCTTTGCCTGCCTCAGACTGTTTGCCTGTTGGAGGAACCAAGCAAAACAACTTGTTTTCCCGTGCCTGCAGCTGCTCTGAGCATGAGACCCTCGTGAGTTCATGATGGCAGGGGAGTGAATTGTGGTGGGTTTTACAGCTGGAAATCCCCAGCACTGGGGCATGGCTATCAGTTAATAATCCCTATATAAGCTTCCCTGGAGCACAATAAAGTTGGCATTCTTGTATCAAGAATGACCCGTGTCCCCATGTCTCTGTCTCTGTGTGCTTTTAAATCTCCAGCCTAGTTCCCAGCTCGCATACCTTCCCATAGTTCAGGCGCTGCACCATCTTGCTGGTTCCACGTTTGAATCTTTCAAGAACTGTCTTTCTGGTCTCCGTTTGTCTATTGTTTGTTGCTGGACAGTCTGAGTGGCTCACATTACCAGAGATCTGCCCGAAATATATTTAGATGATCTTTCCTCATTTGCCAATGACAAACACTTCTCTACTTCTCAATAATTCTTGTTTTCCCAATTCTATTTTGCTAGTTTAAGAATTGGACAACTTATTGACAAAAATATTAAAGGCTTTCAAATTTAGAGGGTTAAGCCCTCGAGTGTAGTTCACCCCAGACCTTGCTTTGCTAGACATCACCTTGGGTGACTGGCAGCTGGCTGGTCCTGGGTTCAAGGGTGGGGCTGGGGTTGTTCAGTATGGTTTTCTATTGCAGACATACAGCAAGAGCGCCCACTGGAAATGCGCTGCTGCTACTGATGGGCGATGCTTCAAGCTATGCGGTTTTTTTTGTTTGTTTTGTTTTTGTTTTTCACATTCATAGGTTCCCCAAGACCGCAGGTAAGTTGTTTTGTAAAAGCATAAGGGGTGGGGGTGGGACTGGGAGTGGGTGGCCCTGGCTCTAGGAAGCAGAAACAGGGGCTCTGAGGTGTCTTCCACACCTGTGCTCTCTGTGGTCTCACTGACCTTGCTCAAGTCCTTGATGTGCCAGCTCTGTCTTCAGCAGCCAGCCCTCCTCACAACAGGCCTCTCCTGAGTGCTGAAGCACGTCGGCTTTGCTCTCTGCCTCGTTCTCCCTGGCCATCAACACCCACCATGTGCCTGGCCTTTCCCTTCTGTTCCAGGTGCCACCTCAGATGCCACCAGGAGCCTTAGGGTGCGCAGCTGGAAAGAGACAGGGCCTGAGTTGTCAGATATGAGGCAAGAGAAGCCAGACCCTCTGTTCCACTTCATTAAATATATGTATCCCCCTCGTTGCATATGTATATCCCCTCATTGCAAATGCATCTTCTCATTACATATGCATATTACCATCATTGCATATGTATATTTGCCTCATTACATATGTATTTTCTTATCTGCATAGGGACTCCAGTTCACTGATCTGAAAGAGAAGGGTGGCCTGGTTACTCTTCCTAACGCACTGGAAGATGCATTTGACACTGAAGTTCCCTACTAGGGTTGGGCCCATCAGTTTTGGGGCCAGGCCAAGGCGCTGGTAGAAATGCATCACAGCCGCTGAGCTACTAGGTCCTCTGGCCAAGCACATCATCTAAGTCTTCTTCCGTTTTTGGCCAGGATGTCTCCCACCATCTTCCCATTTTCATCCCCAACAATGAAAGAGAGCTGGGGCCAGGAGAGGCCATGATGAAAACAGCACGCCATCCAGCAGTTCTCGGGTAGGCAGAGGAGTTTGCAGAGCTGCATGGTCCCCAGGCCCACAGGCTCAGCACTGTGCGTGGTCACCAGCACAGCAAAGCTCGAGAGTCCATGTGGGTTGGGTTGTGAATGCACCCTCAGCAGGGACAACAAAGGTGAGGGCTGGGACTGAGCTGATTTTTAAAAATCTTTGCTGTCTAGGGATTTTGTTTTATCATGCATATGAATGTTTTGCCATGTATATGATTTGTCATGAATATGAACATGCATATTGCATGGAACCTGGCGTTCATGGACACCCCATTTTCCATTTATTCTTTTTGGACACCCCATTTTCCATTTATTCTTTTTGTGTGTGGGGAAGTGGGGGAGTTGAGTGCAGAGTCTCACAATGTAGCTCCGGCTATCCTGGAACTCACTATGTAGACCAGGTTAGCCTCTAAAAATCATTATTATTGAGGTACAAAGCACATGCCACAATTTCACCCGCGTAATGTGAACAAGCCAGAGGTTTCTAATGCATTAACAAACCTGGACTGCTACCACTGTCACTTAACTCTAAACCAGCCTCACCATCCCGGCAAGAAGCTCAGTGTGGATCAACAGTCACCCCTCGCTCTCCCCTCTCCCCAGGTCCTGGCAACCATTAATCTAGTTTCCTGCTTCTGTAGATTCATTTCTGCCAGTCAGACACTCCTGTACATACCTGTAGCACAGAACTTGAGAAACTGACTCAGGAGGATCAGGAGTTCAAGGCCAGGCTGGCCTACACAGCAAGACTGTACATAAAGAGGGAAAGCCAGCATGATAGTTCAGGGCAGTGATTCTCAACCTTCCATATCCCACAATACAGTTCCTCATGTTGTGGTGACCCCCAATCATAGAATTACGTCCATTGCTACTTCATAACTGTAATTTTGCTACTGTTCTGAATCGTACGTAAATATCTGAGTTTTCCAATGGTCTTAGAACAACTTTTGTGAAAGGGTCGTTTGACACATCCCCACAAAGGGGTCAAGACCCACAGGCTAAGAACCACTGGTTCAGTGGATAAAAGCTTTTGCTTCGTAAGATTGGTGACCAGAATTCTAACCCTGAAGCCAATGTAATCTTAGCTGGAGAGAAACCACTCCACAGCCACCCTGTGACCCCCACACGTACTCCACAGCCACCCTGTGACCCCCTCACATGCACATAATGGCATCAAGCATGTACTGAAAAGGCCTGTGAGCAAACACTGGCCTGTCATGGTTGTCCAGCATGTTCTCCGAAACATTCCAGGGAACAGATAAGTTTAAAGGACACGTGTAGTAAGTAGTAGGTGCCTGTAATTCCAACGTACCAAAAACTGTAGAAAGGAGCGGTGGGGCTGTGTCCCGCCACCCGGTTAGCTTTACCCAAAATAATTACATGGAAACTGTATTCTTTTAAATACTGCCTGGCCCATTAATTTCAGCCTCTTACTCACATATTGATTAACCCATATTTAATAATCCGTGTAGCACCACGAGGTGGATCACTTACCAGGAGAGATCTTAACCTGCATCCATCTCGGAGAGGAGAGGCATGGCTACTGCATATGGCAACTGCCTGAAGTGTCTCCCCAAACCTTCTTCCCACAATTCTGTTCTGTCTACTCCGCCTACCTAATTTTCTGTCTCTTAAAGGGCCAAGGCAGTTTCTTTATTAATAATGAAAGTAACACATAGACACTCCTCCATCAAAAAACTGAGGCAGGACAATTGATCGTCACAAGTTTGAGCCCAGCCTGGGCTACCCAGTGAGCTCAAGACCAGCTTGAAGGATTTATATCAAGAACCATTGGATTAAAACTTTGTGATTAGCTGGAATGCTGCAGATTTAAAGCCAAATTATCCTGGGCTGTCTTTAGTCCCCTTAACAGACATTCCTTACCCTCTTCTGTGTGTGACCTGACATCCTTGTGCCTATCAAGCAATTCCTTTCCGAATGTGTCAACTCAGTCAATTGATGGAAGTAGCTTCCATCAGTTAAAAACAGACATTAGCTAGAGACCTGTAACAGACTGTCCTGTTTGATGTAACCCACTGGTCTGATTTCTCCACTAATGCATTAGAACGGAAGTGCTTAGATTTCTGACCCCCTTTTGTTCGTGTTGGAACCTGTTATTTAGGGCAACCTCAATCCGTGTTTCCCGGCTAGAGTCACAGTGGCCTAGCCTATTTTTACTCTCTTAGGTGACAGCTGTATTTTGCACCTACAACCTAGACATCCATTCCACACTCACACCCTTCTGCTGGGACTGTTCCTGTGGTGGTTTGAAAAAAATGGTCCCCAATGGGAGTGGCACTATTAGGAGGTGTGGCCTTGTTGGAGGAAGTGTGTCACTCTGGGGGCGGGCTTTGAGGTCTCCTTTGCTCAAGCTTCCCTCAGTGTAACAGACAGTCAACTTCCTGCTGCCTTCTGGTCAAGATGTAGCATTCTCAATTCCAGCACCATGTCTGCCTGCATGCTGCCATGCTCTCTGTCATGATGATAATGAACTGAACCTCTGAAACTGTAAGCCAATCCCAATTAAATGTTTTCTTTATAAGAGTTACCATGGTCGTGGCAGCAATAAAAGCCTTAACTAAGACAGTCCCCAAATTACAGTGCTTCCAAATTTGATTTTTTTCCATTCTTTATAGATCAAAAAAAGATAAGCATTCAACAGGAACCATACCTCAAATTCTGAACTGAGACATTGTTTCCAGCTAGCAACATATGGTTTGAGCCCCTTTTACCTTGCTGTGCTTTGGTAGTGAGCGCAGCTTCCAATCAATCTGGCCACCACATGGGAAGGTAACAGACTCTACAGTATGCTGTGGTACTAAGCTGGGTTGCTTGGTAAGCTGTGTGGACTGGATACATGTCAACTGGTGATATTTCCTATTGGGCTGACTGGATTTTATGTCAACTTAACATAAGCTATGATGGAGGAGTGTCTATGTGTTACTTTCATTATTAATAAAGATACTGCCTTGGCCCTTTAAGAGAACAGAAAATTAGGTAGGCGGAATAGACAGAACAGAATTCTGGGAGAGTTGGGAAGACGCTTCAGTCAGTCGCCATAGTGAGTCTCCATGATTCTCCTCTCCGAGATGGATGCAGGTTAAGATCTCTCCTGGTAAGCCACACCTCGTGGTGCTACACGGATTACTAAATATGGGTTAAAGGAAGATGTGAGAATTAACCAATAAGAGGCTACAGATAATGGGCCAGGCAGTGTTTTAAAAGAATACAGTTTCCGTGTAATTATTTCGGGTGTAAAGCTAGCTGGCGGCCGGGTGGCGGGACACAGCCCGCCGCTTCCTTCTACAAATTACAAAGCTAGAGTCATCTGAGAGCAAAGAACCTCAATTAAGAAAGTACCCCAGTTCCAGGCCTAGTGATACATGCCTTGTGTCTCACTACTTGGGAGGCATAGGCAGGTGAATCTCCGTGGGTTACAGAACAGACAGAGATACTTGGTGAGACCCTGTTTCAAACAAAAGGAAAGAAAATGCCTCAATAAGAAAAGGCTATAGGCAGGTCTGCAGAACATTTTCTTAATGATATTGATTGATGGGGGAAAGCCCAACCACTGAGGGTGGGGGCAACCCTGGGAAATTGGTCCTGGTTTCTATTAAAAAGAAATCAGGCTGAGCAAGCCATGGCTTGTCCCACGGCCTCTGCACCAGCTCCTCCTCTGAGTTCCCGTCCTAACTTCCTTCAGTGACAGGCTGTGACATGGAAGTGTAAGCTCAAATAAACCCTTTCCTCCCCAAGTTGTTTTTGGTCATGTATTTCATTCATCACAGCAACATATACCCTAACAAAGCTGCCTGCCTAGGATGGAGCAGTGGATCTTCTCTCTAGATGCGTTGCAGCCTCTCTGCTTAGGTGGAAAACTATTTGAGACGCACCCTGTAGTAGAGGCTCATATGGCTTCAGGGTTGGCACATACATCCACAGATGTCACACAGAAAAACTCTCATAGTCTGAGGCCTTTGCTCCTGGCTGTCTCCTGGACGGAAGGTGGTACTCTCAGTGATGCAAGGGAGAACATCACTTTTCCTGACCCTGTGTTCGCCATGCTAGCAATGATGTGAAACAACTCTGGAGGGCACATGCCAAACAGTCACACCTTATCTCTGCTGAGACAAGAGTCGGATGAGAACAGAGGGCATGACTCTAACTGACCACTGAAAGTTGGGTCAGTGGGGCAGTAATGTAAGACTGAGGGTCTGTGTACACATAGATCAGACAAAGCCCAGAAAAATGGAACCAGATGATACAGCCACAGGTCCAGCTGGCTATATTACTATTCTTCAGTGTCTGGATATGTCGTAAAAATACAGAGAAAAAGGTAATGCGAGTGGTAAATCTTGATGTTTTCCCAGAAAGATGTATAGATCTTGATGCGGTTAGTACCTCAGGAGACGGCATGTGATCTGTGCTCTAATGACATACATAAATAGCGCTGAAAGATGTTAATATTTTACACAGGAAAATCGATAACTCCCCGCTGAGAGCATCTGATTGCTATTATGTTTCATCATAGTGTATTTAAGCATCAAGTGGGATTGGCTAGAATGGTGCCAGCCTCTGGGCATGCAGAGGTGAAAAGGAAAGGGAGAAATAAGAGATAAAAATAGAAAGGGCCATGTGTGTGCCTGGAATCAGAGGGCTTTGGGAAGGAGGAAATGAGCCTGGACCAGCCTGCTTGCCTGTGGCCTGCCAGCCTCTCCAGCAGGCTCCTGCCATCTAGTCTGGGCTGCAGCTGCTAGTGGCCTGGGTTTTGCCTGCCAAAGGTGGCTGTCAACAGAGCTGCCCAAGATAGGGCCTGATCTTAGCATCTATGTAGAAGTGAAGTCACCTAGCCCTGTACAAATCACGTTGCCTCCCAGCCAGGCCCCCTTCCTCCATGCTAAATAGAAACTAATCCCACACCACGCCCAGCATCCTCTGGAAGAGAGCAGGATCCAGGATAGGTGCTGCTTCCTGCTGGCTGGCTGCCAGTATTCTCAGCACCCCCATCCCTTCTTACCATTTCTCATGGCGCAGGAGATGAAAAACGGAAGCTATGGGAAGTCATTGTTGCAGACTGAGCCCCTGTGCTGAGCCCCATCATGTCAGAACAAAACAACATGGAGCTTCTTGTGCTAACTGCCACCTCATCGAACTGAACCGTCAAGGAAGCAGGTCCCCAAATAGATCAGTTTTCCTAAAAAGTTTCTACACAGCAAAAGACATCCCCTTGGGGGTCACATATCAGATATCCTATATATCAGATATTTACCATTCATAACAGTAGCAACAAAATAATTTTATGGTTGGAGGCCACCACAACATGAGGAACTGTATTAAAGGGTTGCCAGCATTAGGAAGACTGAGAACCACTGTAATAGAGGGCTAATAACCAAAATATATAAAGAGCTCAAAAAGCTGGACATCAAGAAAACAAATAGCCCAATTGGAAAAATGGGGTATAGATGTAAACAAAGAATCTCAAAAGAGGAGACTCAAATGACTGAGAAACACTTAAGAAAATGTTCAACATCCTTACTCATCAAGGAATCAAAACTACTCTGGGATTTTGTCTTACACCAATCACAAAGGTCAAGATCAATAAAACAAATGGCAGTTCATATTGGCAAGAACGTGGAGTAAGGGGAACACCCATTTATTGCCAGTAGTAGTGCAAATTTGTACAATCACAATGGGAATCTGTGTGGTGGTTCCTCAAAAAGATGGGAATAAATCTGCATCAATATCCAGTTATACCCCTCTTGAGCATGTGTCCAAAGGATGCTTCATCCAACTACAGACATACTGCTCAACCATGTTCGTTGCTGCTCCATATATAATAGCCAGAAATTGGAAACAATCTAGATGTCTGTCATTTCTTTCTGGTAGCAAAGGAGCAAGGGATGAAGTTTCCTGTTTGGTTAGAGAAATGCAGTCCAATACAACATCTCTCCCTGATAAATTCTCAGTCTAGATGAAATATCCCAGATGAAATATAACTCTAGAGAGATGCTCACTTTTGACTCTGCACTGAGGCTAAATGTCAGATAAGGAAGTAGAATTTTATATGAGATACATCCTTGGAAAGATTCCATTCAATTTATAGTTCACACAGGTCACACAACTACTGACTGTGGGGTTTCTGTTTAGCAACCAAGGTGTGCTGAGAGGCAATTCTCTCCGTTCCGGGTCATCCTTCTGAGACTTGTGGTACAATGGATGCAGGAGAAATGGATGCTGACCTTTAGATGTCTGTTCTTCCAGGGCAGGTGGGAGGCAAGCCTTCTATCTCTGCAATAAAACTGAGACAAGCCTATCGCCCAGCATGGGAGATGTGGGCTTCCCAAATCCAGAACTCTTTTCCTGGATTGGGGCCTACTACAGTGCAAGCGTTGTCTACCGTCTTCATACTGGCAATGGGGCCCAATGGCTCTTGCTACTCTGGTTGCTTACTGGGACTGAACGCTGTCTTTTCTCTATGATCTAGTACTCTACCACTGCACCAGGATTCATGAAACCACACCAGGCTAACATATAAGACTCATTCACAGATATCCCCAGGAGCATGAGTATCACAGAAATTTCCCATTCTTCAAACACAACCCCCCTTCATGATGGAGCACCAGGAGACCCACTTATACTAGAGGCAAAGTTAGAGAGCCCACAATCCCCTTCCATGCTTGACCTCAGAGGTGATTATTGAACATTTGATGCTAACCTGCTCTACTGAACATCCCTAGGCCAAAAATCTAAAATCTAAAAGACATCAAAACCCAGAAGTTTTGAGAAATCTACATTCCACTTACAAGACAGGTAGTAGCCAAAACATGGCATCGGGGGGCAGGGGTGGGTGCTGAGAATATCACATACAATTACAATGAAACCTGTGTGCGCAGGTATATGTAAAACATAAATGCATTTTTGTATTTAGACTCAGGCCCTGTCCTGTTGTGGTTTGCATCGGAAGTGTCCCCAAAGGGCTTGGTCTCCAGCTGCTGGTGCTGCTGGAATGTGATCCTATTACAAGGGTGCTGACATCCACTCTGGATTAATCCCATGAATTCGTAGCCGAGGTGGGGCGTAGTAAAAGGAAACAGGTCATGCTGTGTGTATGTATGTGTGTGTACATGTGTGTATGTATGTTGTGTGTGTATGTGTACGTGTGTGTGTCTATGTGTGTGTGTGTATGTGTGTGTGTGTATGTGTGTGTGTTTGTGTGTATACTTTGGGAGAGTACATCCGGTCCCCTCTTTCCCTTCCCTCCCTCCCTGACCACTACAGAGAGCTGCTTTGCTCTCCCACATGTTCGTCACCATTGTTTCCGTGTGGCTGGAAACCTTTGGAACTGTGAGCCCAAACCAGCCTTCCCTCCTTTGTGCTTTCCTGGTATTTTATCACAGCAAAGAAAGGCTGACGTGCATGGATTCCCCCAAGATGTCTCACTGTCTATCTGCAAATTTTCCCAAATCTGAAAAATGGTCACTTCCCACACACCTGTGGTTGCAAGCTTTTCAACCTGTGTTGGAGTTTGAAGGCTGGCGGGCTGGTTTCTACTGTACTTGCATGCTCTCTTTTAAAGGATTTCTGTGGCTCAAATGTCCTCTGCCTGCAAGCAATGATCTGTACTGCCAACTGCAAATGAATCAGCCAAGGAAGGGGCGCCTCCAGGCTGAGTGAAGGAAGAAGAGGGTGCAGTTGAGAGGGAGTTGGCCTTTTATGATTGGGAAAACCCAGAGCCTTCTGGACTTCTCTTTCAGGAATATTACCCTTCTCTTTTGTTACAGGGAGCCCACAGAGATGGCCACTTAGACTCAGTTTATTGTCCATTGAAAGTCTTTATGCCAGCTGGCTGGCACTACCCTCAGGTTTGGGACCAAAGTGTAGAGCCAAGTATTTAGGGTAAAGGTCTCTAAAGACAAGCACCACATCCTGGTGTTTCACTTGGCAGCTATAGGGGATGCTTTGCACTAGCAAGTGGTTTAACAGAAGCTAAGCCAAGTTAGCTGGGGCATCTTGATCTCGGGTTCCTAGACTAGAGCTGAGTAATTGTCCACAGGATTCTCTTTCTTTTTTTTTTTTTTTTTTTTTTTTTTTTTTTTTTTTTTTTTTTTTTTTTTTTTGGTTTTTCGAGACAGGGTTTCTCTGCAGCTTTTTTAGAGCCTGTCCTGGACCTAGCTCTTGTAGACCAGGCTGGCCTCGAACTCACAGAGATCCGCCTGCCTCTGCCTCCCGAGTGCTGGGATTAAAGGCGTGCGCCACCACCGCCCGGCTTAGGATTCTCTTTCAAGGAGATCAAATTCTAGTTAAATCATTGGTTTGTTTGTTGAGGCAAAACAAGACTGTGTAGCCAACCTGGCTTCAAACTCTCTATTTTCCTGCCTCTGCCTCCTGAGTGCTGATATTAAGATGGGCATTTGGGGTGCTTTGTTATTGTTGTTGGTTTAAGGCAAAAGATGGTCTTTTAAAATCCAGGTTGTTGGAGTCTCAGTTAAAGTTATGTGAGGATGTAATGATTCTGTGACATGGGCATGGGAACACCCAGCGCTGGTTTTTTTTTTTTTTTTTTTTTTTTTTTTTTAACAGGGTTTTTCTGTAGCTTTGAAGCCTGTCATGGAACTAGCTCTTGTAGACCAGGCTGGCCTCAAACTCAGAGATCTGCATGCCTCTGCCTCCTGAGTGCTGGGTTTAAAGGCGTGCGCCACCACCACGTTATATTTCTTAAGAAGGGAATTTGGAATGCCTACAAATGTGGGGAGGAACAACGCGAGCAACTGGGACCTTCCTCAATTCCGAGATAATAGTTAGGGTAAATGGAATTCTTCAAGTGTTTTTCTGAAGGCAACATTGTAGTGCTTTATATGACCTTTGGGCATGCTGGACTGGGAAGCAGGATTCTCAGTTGAACTATAAACTCTTAACTCTTTTGTTACAAAGGAGGTATGGTGATACAAATGGGCCTCATTGTTCACACTGTATAAGTGATCACTGCTGGCTTCCCTGGTTCCCATTTCAGTTCTTCCAACATCAATCAGAAGAGCTTTAACCAACCTCTCCCACCAGGTAGTATAAGTTTATTACCATTACCTCTCTCTCTCGAGAGAAGCGAGAGAGAGAGAGCAGGAGAGCGTATGAGAAGATGAGAGCTATAGATATAACCTCACTACTCCCTCACTCCCTCCCTCTCTCTCTCTCTCTCTCTCTCTCTCTCTCTCTCTCTCTCTCCCTCTCTCTCTCTCTCTCTTTCTCTCCACAGAGTCTCACTGTGTAGCCCTGACTGGCCTAAAACTTACTGTGTAAGGTTAGCCTGGCCTTGAACTCACAGAGTTCTACCCCCCCACCCCTTGCTGGGATTAGAGGTGTGTTCCACCAAGTCTGGCGTAGGTTTATATTTTAAAAGTTTACATATTTATTATTTTAAATGGAGGATTGAAGCGGGAGGTCAGTAAAAGGTACCAGAAAGACCAACGACAGAAGCTCCCGAGCCGTGGTGTTTTGACCTTTAAGTTTTGGGCTCCTAAACAAATATGGAATTAGACAGTTTCACAGAAGAGAAGGAGTTGGAAGAGAAGCCCGAGGAGGCACATTCAGGAGGACACACTTGTCTTTCTACTCCCAGTTCTCACCTAGAGACACTTAACATAGTGGTGTTTCTATTTTGTATGCCTAAAATGTTTACTAAGGAAAGGGGTTGGTTGGGAGGGACTAAATTTTGTTCAAAAACATTTCCTGCACACCATCTCCGCGAATAGGATGTGGGGGTTGGCGTTTGCGTGCTGGAAGTGGCCACATAGTCATCAGTGGCAGTTGATATTTGGTGTTTGCCTGATTTCAAAATAAACGAACGGGAAATAACGAATTTGTTGTTGCCTAAGTGAGGGTTGAGCTTTAAAGACTAGGTTGGTGAGATTGGACCATTTTCGATTGCCATCTAGTGGTGAGAACAGGCTTTGGAAACATCGGCAACCAGTGCCCCACACCCCCATTCTGACATAATAATCTTGCAGTGTTTTCTCCAAAAACTCCTCAGGTGATTCTAGTGCGAAGCTCCGAGAACCACCCTAAGATGAACCCGAGCAGTGAAGCCATGGGCTGTGATGAAAGGCCGCTTATTCAGCTCCACTCCACAGCTGTTTATTGAACATGCAAGGTTGGTCTTCCAGAACACTTCCAAATGCCAAGGCAAGAATGTAACAGAGACACGCAAGAACCCTGTTCTCACGGAGCATTCTTTTCAGGACAGGGGAGGGAATGTGTCAATAAATTAAAAGGCAACCCATCAATAGTGATGAGCCGTATTCAAAGAGTTAAGCTGGACAGTGCTGCACACCTAAACCCTGCAAGACTTCTCAGAGGACGCTGCATCCTAGCATCTCACCGTGGAGACGGAACTGAAGGCCATACAACATGTGTTCAAGCAGAGCCAGGCAGCTGAAGGCACGCCATGGCAGCCCCCAAGCTTGCCTCTTCTTGCTGTCCCCTCTAAGGTGGCAATAGCTCCCAGTGGTCCAGATTTGGGGAAAGCAAAGAGGGATGCAGGCAGGGAGGGAGACTTTAAGCACCTGTGGCCTTTGATGGTCTTGCTAAGCCGTGATGGCGCACTTATAGCCCCTGTTCAATCTTTGGCTTTCTGCAGTTCACAAACATTTAGTCAACTACAGTTTGAGAATATTAAGAGGAGAACTCTAGAAATTATTAAAGTATTTTAAATTGCTTTGACGTTCTAAGCAGTGTGATGAAGTCTCATTTGATTCTGCTTCCTCCTGCCTTTGTTGTGTGTGTTAACTTTTCTATAACTGTGACAAAAATGCCTGAAATAAAATATTAATGAAATAAAAAAACTGAAATATCAGCTTACAATGAGGAAAAGTGCATCTTGGTTCAAGGTTTCAGAGATTTAGAGTCTGGTCATTTTGTCCCTGCTGCCTTAGGACTTTGATGGGACAACAAACACATCATGTTAAAAAACACCTGACAGAGGGGGCCTGCTTACCCTGTAGCAGAGAAATAGGGGCTCCCCAATATCCTCTTTGAGGGCCCATCCAGTAATCTAACTTCTTTCTAATAGGCCACTATATTTTCTACCACTTGCCACACACACCCCAGCACAGGCTGGAGTCCAAGGTTTCAACCCAGGGGCCTTTGGGCGCTGGGATTAAAGGTGTGTACTACCAAAAGCTGCAAAAGTTACAACCACAGTGACAGGAGTTTAAGATGAAAACAGCATTAGGTTATGGGACTTCATTCACAGGAAGGGGAAGGTTGTCTTTGAACACAATCCCTGTGATAAGGGAAAATGTGTATTTTGAGATTTAGTAGTTCATAGAAGCACTGATGAGCACTGATCCTTTGAGCATTGTATTTTTTAATCACTTTTATTTTATGTACATTGGTGTTTTTATAAAGATTTACTTATTTACTATGTATATAGTGTTCTGTCTTCATGTATGCCTGTAGGCCAGAAGAGGACACCAGATCTCATCACAGATGGTTGTGAGCCACCACGTGGTTGCTGGGAATTGAACTCTGGTCCTCTGGAAGAGTAGCCAGTGCTCTTAACTGCTGAGCCATCTCTCCAGCCCATGCATTGTATTTTGAGTCAGGCTGTCATTTATAGCAACCATTGCCCACACAGGCATAAACACCCAGAAGAACTGCCATGTCTCTGTTTTGTTCTTATATCATTCTAAAGTTATACTTTTTATGCATTATGCAAAATTATGCTTATATCAAAAATATTTTACTGATGTGATATACTGTAGTGATATTTTGTTTATGCTTTAACAAATAAAGCTTGCCTGAAGATCAGAGAAGCAGTGTGGCCAGCCACCAGAGAGACCTTTTACCTCTACCAATACTCAGACTGCAGGGGCGATCCTGTCTTCAGACTGCATCCTGAGACTGCAATTCTCTGCACCATACCTCGGACTGCATGGCTCCTGTCTCCTCCCGCCTTACATTCCTCCAGCCATATCACTCCTGTCTCCACCTCCCTGGTCTGGGATTAAAGGTGTGGGATCCCAAGTGCTAGAATCACCTTTGTGTGAGCTCTGTTTCTCTTTAGGACAGATTCAATCTTGTGTATCACAGGGTGGCCTTGAACTAACAGAAATCCCTCTGCCTCTGCCTCCTAAATCCTGGGTTTAAAGGTGTGTGACACCACTCCCTGGACTCTAGTGGCTCAGTTCTGTACTCTGATATTCAGGCAAGCTTTATTTCTTAAAACATAAACAAAATATCATTACAATAAACCTTTGTCGGCCGGGCGGTGGTGGCGCACGCCTTTAATCCCAGCACTTGGGAGGCAGAGGCAGGCGGATCTCTGAGTTCGAGACCAGCCTGGTCTACAAGAGCTAGTTCCAGGACAGGCTCTAGAAACTACAGGGAAACCCTGTCTCGAAAAACCAAAAAAATAAAAAAATAAAAATAAACCTTTGTAAAATCCCAGTATTGATTAGCAGTAAAATATTTTAAGAATTTTTCCAGAAACTTATTTTTTGACATTTATACAAATGTCATTTGTAGACACATGCAAATTTATAGTTTTATTTGTATATAATATTTATTGGCAAAAATTCTCTTTTTTAAAAAAATATAGCCTCTCTCACTATGTAGCCCTGGCTGGCCTGGAGCTCAAATGTAGACCAGGCTAGCTTCACAGAGATCTACCTACTTCTGCCTTCTGAGTGCTAGAGTTGACTAGACAATTCCTTATAGACATGCATAGATCAGCTTGGTCTATGAACAAGCCTGCAGCTTCACTTCCCAGATGATGCTACCTCAGTTAAAGCTAACTGAATGAAACAGGCAAAAAATACCTTGGCCTGAGTACTGACATTTTGGCTTCAGACTCCATTTTACCTTTGGGGTAAAATAAAGTTCAGGTTCCCAAGCCCTGGGGGAGCTGAGAACTTTCCAGTGACTGACCAACCTCCTCCCCAAACCATAGAAATGGTCATTTTGCATCTTTAGTTCTCTAGAAACATGGTTGTTCCTAACAACAGAAGGGACAAATGAATCTGATTGGTTGGACTGATAAACTTGCATTGTTTGTTGGTTGACAATGATGGAACCCACAAGGAAAGTCCCTAATCTTTGATTCCTGATTGGTGAGCATTGTAACTGTAACTTGGCAACAAATGTTTATGGCTTTTATGCTTATAAACCCTGCTTCTGCCCCTGCTTGGGGCTGTCAGGAGAAACAAGGCTCGTGCCTGAGTCCTTGTCCTGCCCTGATCCATTAGTGACCCGCTTAAGTAGTAAATTATTAAAATATTCGGCACCCATTAAGTGTCGTCTCTCTCCTTTCTCCTGGCACATAACGGGCTAGGTGTAACACTAACCAGGGCAGCGGACAAGAACACATCCCTGCCATCCAGAGGTCGGAGGCAGCCAGACAACTGTCACATCTTGCCAGCCCGCGTACCCCACAGGTCCCGTTTTAACCAAAGCTGTTATTCTTCAGCCTTGTGGTCCAACAGCTCCCCTGCTTCCCTGCTTCCTCCTTGCTTTGTTATGTAACACTGAGGTGGGGCTAAAACTGCTTCCGACACTCCTGTGCTGGTGACCTTCAATAAATACCTTGCTTGGCAGGGTGGGGGGCAGCGGGTGGTGGTGGTGGTGGTGGTGGTGGTGTACGCCTTTAATAACAGCACTCTAGGGCAAAGGCAGGCGGCTGAGTTCAAGGTCAGCCTACTCTTGCTTAGAGACACTTGGTGTGTCTCTGACTGTCTTTTTTTCTTTGAACCTCCTCTCCTAATCTGCTAATATCTGTGGGTGGGAGGCTGATGACAAATTCCTATCACACATTTAGAGTAATTTATTTCTACTTTTTTCATTAATTTGTGTTGTTTTTGATTCTCAAGACAGGGTCTCTCAACATAGCTCTGGCTGTCCCGGAACTCCCTTTGTAGTCCAGGCTGGCCTCGAACTCACAGAAATCCACCTGCCTCTGCCTCCCGAGTGTTGGGATTAAAGGCGTGCGCCACCACTGCCCAGTTTAAATTTTTCTTTCTTTCTTTCTTTCTTTCTTTCTTTCTTTCTTTTTTTTTTTTTTTTTTGAGACAAAGTTTCTCTGTAGCTTTGGGACCTGTCCTGGAACTAGCTCTTGTAGACCAGGCTGGTCTCAAACTCATAGAGATCTGCTGCTTCTGCCTCCCGAGTGCTGGGATTAAAGGTGTGCACCACCACCACTTGTAAATTTCTTTTTTTTAAAAGATGTATTTATTTGGGGGGCTGGAGAGATGGCTCAGAGGTTAAGAGCATTGCCTGCTCTTCCAAAGGTCCCGAGTTCAATTCTTAGCAACCATATGGTGGCTCACAACCATCTCTAATGGGGTCTGGTGCCCTCTTCTGTCCTGCAGGCATACACACAGACAGAATATTGTACACATAATAAATAAATAAATAAATAAATAAATAAATAAATGTGTTTATTTGTACGATATGTGGGTGGGCAGTTACCGGCATGTATGTCTGTGTACCCCGTGCATTCAGTATCTGAAGAGGCCACAAGAGGGCATCAGATTCCCTGGAACTGGAGTTAACATAACCTGGGTCCTCTTGAAGAGCAGCCAATTTTCTTAACTGTTGAGCCATCTCTCTGGCCCTCAGTAAGTTTTTTGTTTTGTTTTATTTTAAATCTAAAATATAGCACATGTTCATTTAGAAGCCAGACGAAGGTGGAAAGAACGCAAGCATCCACTTAAAAGTGTTCACTCCTTGTAACTTGAAGTGCTTATGTATGTGTGCATATTGTTGACTGGGACCATTTCCACCTGGCTGAGAGCAAAAGGTTTGTCTGTCTAGGACTAAGAAGGATTGCAATCCAGGAGGGGAACCTAACTAGATACTTTAGATTCACTTGATTTTTTTTTTTGTGGGGGGGGGTCAGGGTCTCATGAAGCTTACGATAGACTCAAGGTAGCTAGGTAACCCAGAATGCTTCTGAATTATTGATTCTCCTGTTTCTACCTCCCTAGTGCCACGATGCTTAGTTTGTGTTGCATTGGACATTGAACCAAGGGCTTCATGAATGCTAAACAAACTGCCAGCTCTTCTTATGGTTTGGCTTTCCTAGCTTCATCACCAATGTCAGAGGTCAGGTAGGTCCAGGTGCTCCATTCCCCTTGCTGTGGTAACAGCTCAAAGGTGGAGTCATTACAGTAATGACTGTGTACGTTGCTTCTCAGGACCTTGTTGGCTAGGTTGTTTTTTCATCTCAACTTGCTCAATCCATCCTTCACTTGGACCTTCACAGGTGCCCAGTCTGTGATCTTTCAAGGTCAGAGAGTAGAGAGATCCATTCCCAGAGCACACCGAATGCTGCTGGTTTCTGAACACGTGACCTAGGAAAATACCACGGAGTTTGTGCTCACAAACACCCCAGACTGTCTCATGTTTCCCCATGTCTCAAACCACCCTGCTTTTGTATCCTACATATCCTTGTATTCCTGAAAATATGAGTCTGGGAAGGCAGAGTTAAGGTTCCTGGCCTCACCTCCTAAGGACTGGCATGTCTTAAAATGGGCTTTTCTTCTGTAAAATTTGAAGTTTCAGTGATGAGCAGGCTGGGAGTGGGGGGGGGGGGGTGCAAAACAGGCCTTGTTTGGTGACAGACTTAGACTGGGGCAATCTTGGAAAGGTATTGATCGTGTGGGTCTGTAGAACAGAGGCTCTGGAAATTCATCAGAGTCTTAGCAAACGTGCCCTGAACACTTCAACAAATGATGCTGGGAAAACTGGAAGTCTCCAGGCCAGAATGAGACTAGGTCCCTAACTCTAACCCTGTGCGAAGAAAGATTCAAAATCCATCAAAGACCAGGGGCACCACTTCTATAAACACAGGCGATTTTCGGAACGGCTTTCAACAGCTGGAGAAACAAACACTGATAACGGGGTCTGAGGGAATGGAAGGTTCTTCGCATCAAAAGAAGCAATAGCAGAGTGAGGCCTACAGAGGACCGTTCTTTGTTAGCTATTCATCCAGCGGGGGATTGCGTGAAAAAAGGAAATAAAATGGAAAGGACTCTTAGGACGGTGGAGGAGAAAAGTTTATTGCAGATATGTGGGAAAGCATAGCCAGAGGCAGGGACACAGGGAGAGTCCAGAATGGACACGACCAGACTGAGCTGGAGGGGAGAGGGGAAAGGAGAGGGGAGAGAGCACAATGAAGGGTCAAGCCCAAGCCCTGGGCTGAAGAATTCGAGGTGGAGGGTGGGGCATGCCAGCTGGGAGGACTAGGAACAAGTAGGGACTGAGGGATGCTGGGAGAACCTGATGGACAGGTCTGTCTTGATATGTTAAACAGGCACCTCAGCCATGTGTTCCAGGTTTGAGGCTTAACAGGGATTAATAACCAACCAGAGCATACAAAGAATGAAAAATTAAACTTCCCAAGAACAAATACCTCAATCAATCAAATCAGGAGAAAATAAACTGGATGATTTTGAAAAGAACACAAATGTAGGGTCAACACATGAAATACAAGAAAATGTTCACTATCTATTCTGAGGCAAATCTAAGATACAGTCTTAGAACAAAATACAGTCACAACCAATGTGTTTACCAACACTTTACTGAGTGTGGGGCTCAGTGGTAGAGCATGTTCAGGGCCCCGGATACAATCCCCAGTACTTCAAAATCAAATCAAAACCAAACACGTCGGGGTGGATACCATGGAGGCCGCTTCAGGTAAAGTGGAGCAGTCCCTGCGATAGGTTTCGGGTGCTATCTGGCTTTAATTTAGCCTTCAGTTGCTGGCGGCACACTGAGCTTAGCAAGCCTTTGTAAGCGGCTGGAAGGGAAGCGATGTTAGACCAGACACAGATGAGGATGACAATAGCTGTTAAGGTCAAAAGACAGCCAGAGAGAATACAGGCAGTCTGTGACAGTCCCATAACCCTCGGGGTCTGATCAACCTGTAGACGGAACACCAACGTAGCTCTTCCACGGAACTGCAGTTCACACTGGAGAAGACAGCAGCTGAGTGGGGCTGGAGTCCTGAGGGGAAAGTCCCCATATCAACGCACCTCCAAAGTGTTCTTTCTAGTGGCTACAACGAAAACTTTCCTTGGGAAAAGAAGCCGAGCATGGCCAGAAGCATTCCTATCTGCTTTCTTTCTCTCTTCTATTATGATCTCTAACTGAGCATGCACCATTACGTACATCTTAGCACAGGAGAGACGACTCAGTGGTTAAGAGCATTGGCTACTCTTACTGAGGATCCGAGTTCGATTCCCAGCACCCGTGTAGCAGTTTATATTTGCCAACATCTGTAATGGGATCCAGGCTGTCTTCTGGCCTCTACAAGCACTGGCACACACATGGTACACAGGCATGCCTTTAGACAAAACGAGAGAGAGAGAGAGAGAGAGAGAGAGAGAGAGAGAGAGAGAGAGAGAGAGAGAGAGAGAGAGAGAGAGAGAGAGAGAGAATGTTCTCTGTGGTTTTGCTCAATGGTAGAGCTGTATTTATAGTTTTGAACTGCACAGGGTGGAGGTTGCTAATTACCTAATTCACCTATTATAGGAATTATAATTGTGGCAAAAGTTAAGCCATTGGTAAGTAAAGGGATGGGTGTGGGCAGTCTCTGGGTGATTTGGGGAAGAGCCCTGCAATTTAGAGTTCAGCAGGGGTTAGGAAACAATGTTTCAGGAAACTGTGGCTTGACCCAGTTCAGGAGTTCAGCAGGGATGTGTCAGCCCTGACTAACCGCCTCCAGACTGGATTTGAGTGCCCCACACTCATCACTGCTTCATTTAGACTGAACAACAAACACATTCACATATTCAGACACATACTATTCTACATATTTTTTATTTATAGTTAACATTATGCTTTGATAATGCTGCCAGATTATTTTAATGTCTATTTTGAAATAATTCCAAATTTACTGGAAGTTAGGGGATAATGTGTAAAATACACTTTAACTAGTTTCCCTCCATGGTAACACCGTCTAGAACAGCAGCACTCAGTCACGACTCAGAAACTGGCAGTCACAGTGTGGGTGTGTAATTGAGAACTTATCACATGTAGACACAGCTACAGTTCTGTCGTTACAATGTTTCCTTATGAGAAGCCTTCAGGGTTGCTCAGACCTTTCTCTCTGTCTCCCCCATCCCCAACTCATGGGAACTACTACTCTGTTTTCTACCTCTGACCTTTAAAGAGATACTGTTTCAGTGTGACATAGGAGACTTTCAAAATGGCTGCAAGTGCTAAGCACTCACAGAAAGCAAAAAGGGACAGGACTAGGGACAGCACTTGGTAGAGTGCTTGCCTAAGCATATAAAAAGCCCTGGGTTCATGGGTGGTGGTGACGCACACCTTTAATCTCAGTGCTCAGGAGCCAGAGGCAGATGGATCTCTGTGAGTTCGAGGTCAGCCTGGTCTATAGAGTGACTTTCAGGAGAGCCATAGTGGTTACACAGAGAAACCCTGTCTCGGGGCATGGGTGGCGGGGGATGTGAGCCTGGGTTCAATCCTCAGTGTTGGGACCATTTGGAGTCCTGGCCTCCAGCTGCTCTTCCCTGCTAGTGATCTTTACTTTCCTTCTGATTTGAGTTACTGAAAGCTGTGCCAAAGTTGTTTACCAGCTCTGCTTCACGAGCGCGTGTTGCCTTGGCCTTGAGGATCAGAGGATGAGGTTTTCACCTGTTGGCCCACCTGACTGTTGGGTATATAATCCTCCATGGTGCTATTGAATAAGGGGCTTCTTACCAGTGACTAGAGGTCCGTGTCTCTGTCTCTCTGTGTGTTTCAATTTCCAGCCCCTTGCCCAAAGCTCTTGACCTGTATGGTAGTACATCGAGCGTTGACAGGCGTTGTGCGCTGCACCTCAGCACTGCCTAAACTTGTAATCCCATTATTTAGGAGATAGAGGTAGAAGGATAGGAGAAAGTTCAAGGTAAATCTTGGCTACACAGTGAGTTCAAAGCCAGCATGGACTCCATGAGACCTTCTCACAAAACATCAGCCAAAACAAGTGTATTAGCTGCATTTTAAGCTGAGTGGCTGTGGGGGAACACCAGAAATGTGGGAGACACTGGGGGCTTGTAAGATCCAGAGACCTGCCGGGCAGTGGTGGTGCATGCCTTTAATCCCAGCATTCGGGAGACAGAGGCAGGTGAATCTCTGTGAGTCCCAGGCCAGGCTGGTCTACAACAGCTAGTTTCAGGATAGCCTCCAAAGCTACAGAGAAACCCTGTCTCGGAAAAAAAAAAAAAACAAAACAACAAAGATCCAGAGACCTGGGATTACAGCATAGAGAAAAAACACATTGGGCCTTTGCATGCCTTTAATCCAATAGAGGCAGGGGCAGATGGATCTCTGAGTCAAAGCCAGCCAGGACTACAGAGCAAATTCCAGGATAGTCAGGGCTACACAGAGAAACCCTATCTCTAAAAAGAAAAAACATGAGAAGAGAGAGAGAGAGAGAGAGAGAGAGAGAGAGAGAGAGAGAGCGAGCGAAAGAGCCCAACAAGACATTCCCTGTCCACAGCTAGCAGTGTGGTGTCTTCCCTCTAAGGATGAGTGAATCCCAGCGAACTCTAGCAGAGTGGTGAGGGCAAACACTGCTCCTGGCAGGTTTCCCCATCCTCACTGGCTTGTGCTCCAAAGAGTGCAGTAACCTGAGGTCTATACTGTCACTCTTCTTTGGAGAGGCAGCATCCTCTCTGAGCCACTCTCAGGGTGGTACAGAGAGAAGCCACTCTGAGAAAGGAACTGTTGCTTACACATCCCACTGCACTGGCTCAGAAGGTAGCTGCCTTCAAAACCCAACTGGTCCAGCAAAGTTAAACTCACTGACTTAAACTCACTGTGTGCCCTGCACAGTAGGAGATAGTTGTTGCAGTCCACAGGGGGACGTGGAGTGTGCCACCCTGGAGAACTGGGAACTTGGCCTCTGAGACCAGGGTGGAGACAAGTCGAATGTGCCCCACACTATGCCAGGACTGACGGGCACTGCCCATACACTTCCCACACACCATCCTCCATGCATGCGGCTGGCAGGGCGAGGGAAGAGCATTTGGTCCCTCTTCTGTCTCCAGCAGTGCCCCTCTGATGTCACACTACCCCCAGAGTGCACAGCCAAAGGATGTCTTGAGAGCTGCAGGGATGCTGAGGTCTGTGTTCCCCCGTGAAAGCAGCACATAGGGACACTACACTTCCTGCTGCCAGTCACCAGCATAGTGTAGCATAGTGGTAGCCCTGACGGCTACCACTACTCCTTGTTTTAGCTTTCAAGACTAGGTATGAGTGCCACCCACAAGGGGGTGCTGTTGCTCCTGATACCGCTTCTTATTCCCACGAGGTATCATGGGAATAAACTCATACCAATGGCCCCTTGGGAATCTCTTATCGCTGAGTAGGGGCAGTTTCTATTGTAGGAACAGTCTCTCAGGATTCTCCTGACATACTTTCCTGTTTATACCATAGCTGCTTGAACAGCCAGCTAGACCATCCTGACTGTTGCATGGGTCCCGTAGGCAGTGGACTTTCCTGACTGTTGCATGGGTCCCATAGGCAGTGGGCTTTCCCAAATCCAATGTGCTCCTAATCACAGAGCTGAAGGTGTTGCACTGCAGCACCCAGGTGGAAGTAAAGCTGACACCCCAAGGCACATCTCCAGAAGAATGCCACCCCCCCCATAAAATGGTAGAAATCTCAATTCACCAGATATACAAATCTCAAAGTACAAGCACAATAAATATGTTCACACACACACTCAAGGAGACACAACAATTTCAATTCCTCTCTTGTAAGATAAAAGAAAACGCACATACACAAAACAGACTGTTCAAGTGCTCAATAAAGATTCTAAAGAATTGTTGGGCATGGTGGTTTATGCCTTTAACCTCAGCACTCAGAAGTCAGAGGCAGGTGGATCTCTTTGAGTTTGAGGCCAGCTTGGTCTACAGAGTGAGTTTCAAGAGAGCCAGGGTCGATACACAGAGAAATCCTGTCTCAAAAAAAAAATTCAAAAGAATTATTACAAAAAATTCCAATGAGGGTTGGTAGAGGGCTCACCTGGTAGAGGAGCTTGCAGCCAAAAGCCAACACCCTGAGTTCAGTCCCTGCATCCCACATAGTAGAAGGAGCAAAATGACTCCTCCAAGATGGCCTCGGTTCCCTGAATCATGCATGACCTCCCTCCACACCAAATAAACAAACACACAAACTTTAACAGGCCACTGGAATAGAGATAAGGAGTTAAAAGAAATTAGAAAGATGATTCAGGAAATGAATGAGAAATCAACAAAAAAGCAGGGACTTTGAAAATGAATCAAACAAAAACCATGAAAATGGGCATCATCGATCAAATAAAAAAAAAATCCAGCCTTGTCGGGCAGTGGTGGCACACACCTTTAATCCCACCCAGCACTTGGGAGGCAGAGGCAGGAGGATCTCAGTGAGTTCGAGGCCAGCCTGGTGTACAAAGTGAGTTCCAGGAAAGCCAGGACTGCTAATCAGAGAAACCCTGTCTCAAAAAAAGATCTGTCACTCAAATTGGTTTAGCAAAACACTGATTGGCCAGTAGCTGGACAGGAAGTATAGGTGGGGTGACCAATCTAAGGAAATGGGAAGGAGAAGGGCAGAGTCTGGAGTTGCCAAACAGATGCAGAGGGAGTAGGAGATGAATTGCCATGTGGCAAAGCTAGGAATATAGTTTAATTTAAATGTAAGAGTTAGCTAGTAACAAGCCTGAGCTATTGGCTGTGCATTTATAAGAAATATTAAGCTTCTGCATGATTATTTGGGATCAGGTAGTAGGGACAAGAAACGTCTGACTACAGGCAGGAGAGATGACTTACAGGATAAGAGCACTGGCTGCTTTTCCAGGGGACCACAGCTCAATTCTCAGTACCTACACTGAGGCATGCAACTGTCTGTAATTCTAGTTCTAGGGGGTTTGACGCCCTCTTCTAATCTCCATTGGCACTGCATGTATATGGTACTCAAACATGCAGGCAGACAAAACACCTGTATACATAATAAATAAAATAAGAAGAACAAGAAAATGCCAGTTGAAATCAGAAAGAAGTTGGGGTTTGTGACTCGGTTGACAGCCACTTTGTCCCCAAAACACTTTTCCATATGAAGTTGAGTACTGTTCTTTCAAGGTCTGTGAAGAATATTTCTGGGATTTTGATGGGCATTGCATTGAATCTGTAGATTGCTTTTTGGTAAGACTGCCATTTTTACTATGTCAATTCTACCTATCCAAGAGCATGGGAGATCTTTCCATTTTCTGGTGTCTTCTTCCTTCAAAAAATTAAAGTTCTTGCCATACAGGTCTTCCACTTGTTTGGTTAGAGTTACTCTAAGATATTTTGTGCTATTTGTGGCTAGTGTAAAGGGTGATGTTTCTCTGATTTCTTTCTCAGCCCATTTGTCTTCTGTGTGAAGGAGGGCTACTGATTTCTTTTTGAGTTAATCTTGTATTTCAGTATAAACATTACTGAAAGTGTTTATGAGTTGTAGAAGTTCCTTGCACTATATAAAACCTTACAGAGCCAGGCGGTGGTGGCGCACGCCTTTAATCCCAGCACTCGGGAGGCAGAGGCAGGCGGATCTCTGTGAGTTCGAGACCAGCCTGGTCTACAAGAGCTAGCTCCAGGACAGGCTCTAAAGCTGCAGAGAAACCCTGTCTAGAAAAAAAAAAAAAAAACCTTACAGAGACATCATACCTAGAGGCCAAGCTTAGAGGCTGGTGTGAAGGACAACTTGTTTTTCTCATTGTAATTTCTCCCTTACACTGGCAATTTCTTTCTGGACAGATGCCATAGCCTCCAGTTTAATGTCTTATGTCCTGAACAAGGACCATGCAACTGATGTCACATCCTGTTTATGATCCTGTCTAACACATGCTGAATTTGGGGGCTATAATATATACTTTAGTCTATAAGTCATAAGACAACATGGGGCATCCCCATTTATTCAGGAAGCATCTGGCTCCATACTGCATAGAAGAAGATGGCTATTATGGGATTCTCCTCTCAGATACAGACACTACATTGGAGCAGCTTTAGTTGGATCTTTTCACCTACAGTAGGCTGAAATGTTGGGCTTGAAAATGAAATAGCTGGGGGGCTGGAGAGATGGCTCAGAGGTTAAGAGCACTGACTGCTCTTCCAGAGGTCCTGAGTTCAATTCCTAGCAACCACATGGTGGCTCACAGCCATCTATAATGAGATCTGGTGCCCTCTTCTGGCATGCAAGCATACATGGAAGGAATGTTGTATACATAATAAATAAATCTTTAAAAAAAGAAAAGAAAATGAAGTAGCCCGGGAAATGTAGTTGCTACTGCAGCGGCAGAGCATGCCTGTCCATACCACAGGGGAAAAGGGCCACACTGGATTGCCTGGGGTTTGCCCCACCTTCAGACGGCTCAGCTCAGTTGTAGGTCTGATCACCCACAGTAGAAATAACACATGCTCCTCTCAGATGCATCTTTGGTTCTTTTATGTCCCCGTTTATGCTTCATACTTTTTCTATCTATTCACCCCAGGTAGGACACCAAAAACCAGACCTCAGGTTTAGGTGGATGAGTCAAAGGAGTTCAGTTGGGGTGGATACTTAAGGGAGCATGGGGAAGGGTAACCCATAGGAGCATATATACCAGGCTTTTTTCTTTTGGGCCACCAACCAGCTCCCAAATCATGACATGGAGAGTCATTATTAGCTTCTGCTCACTTCTGGATAGCTTTTTTTTTTCCAACTCAAATTAACCTGTTTATCTTCATCTACTTCTTGCCTTGGGACTTTTTACCTTTCTTTCTATATATGTCCTACCTCTGTGTGTGCTGGCCCCAGGTGTCTTTTTCTCTTTCTCCCTCGTTCTCTTCTCTCTTCTTCGTTCCCCCTTGTCAGGTCTAGATTTCTCCTCCTATTTATTTTTTCTGCCTGCCAGCCTTGTCTATCCCTCCTCTGCCTAACTATCGGCTGTTCAGCTCTTTATTAGACCAATCAGGTGCCTTAGACAGGCAAGGTAAAGCAAATGTAACACATCCTTACATCATTAAACAAATGCCACATAAACAAATGTAACACACCTTCACACAGTTAAAGTAATACCGCACAGCATAAACAAACGTAACACATCTTTACATAGTTAACTATTCTACAGCAAGCACAGACAACTGATAGGCAACCACAATGCATAATTCTAACAAGCATTAACTAGGGTACACCCTGGGGAAGGGACAGTGCTTTGTGCATCTGTCTAAGGCTCTCCTTCTCAAGCCGCATGAGCCCACTCTCCCTTCCACAAGGGAATGCTAGTGGATCCAGGCTTGTGGGGGGTTTCATGTGGGTGTTATCGCAGCTGCCCTGACAGCAACAACCATACAGTGCCCAGAGCACAGCCTTCACTACCTGGAAGCCACAGAAAAAACTTAGAGAAGACACAATTAAGGCCAAATGATGAAGCAGAGATTGGAACGGTGTAGCTATGAGCAAAGGGATATCAAGGACTTTGGGTAAATGCCAGAAGCTAGAACAAGACAAGGAAGGATTCTTCTCTTGATGCCTCAGAGGTGAATGGCTGAGCTGACATTCAGATTCAAGATTTTCAGCCTCAGGAAGGGAGATAAAAGTTGGTTTCTACTGTGAAAACATACCCAGTTTGTGGTTATGCTATAGAAGCCCTGGAAACAAATACAGAATGGAAACACGAAAGAAATTCTTGGCACCACATTAATCTTGATAGAAAAGCAGCTTTATTTGAGGGTAACATGCTATGTTCAAATATTTTAAAACATCTTGAAACACCCCTACAGTATTAACAATTAAATTAATAAATTATGATACTGAATAACTAGCACAAATCAGTGTTAGTATTGTAGACTGTCACAAATAGAGCCTACAAGGGCTCCAAGAGAACGTAGTTGATTTATAATAAGAATAGAGCTAATTTGAATCACTTCCCCCATTTGCCAAGTTACATTTTCTGCTGATTGTGGCACTCACTGGTCCGACTTCTCTAAGAGTTTAACAGTGAACTAAAGAAGACCTTAAAACATGCACTGTACCCAGCACCCCTTCTTCAAAATTTCCTCGAGAATTTCGTGGGCAAGCAAATAGAAAACTCTTAAGCTGCTGCCAGGGGAAGCTGATGACATTCCTGTTTGTATCTGTAGTTCTGGCGTGGGTACAGGTCACCACAAGGTCTCTCTCTCTCTCTCTCTCTCTCTCTCTCTCTCTCTCTCTCTCTCTCTCTCTCTCTCTCTCTCTGTGTGTGTGTGTGTGTGTGTGTATTGGAAGCTGGCAGTGGTGTTTTTTGAACATCTGAATCAGATCACAGGGAACCAAAGCCAAGAGGCTGGTATGTAAGGAAGTTTCCAGGGTTTTCCAGTGTTCGGACAAGGGCATCTTACTTTGGGTCAGGGTAAAGAAAAAAGAAGTACAGCAAATGATTTTGTAAATGAGTATTTCTTGAGACACTTTCTCAGATTTTGTTTCCTTTTTATTATTTTTTGAGACATGGTCTCTCTATGTAATCCTGGCTATCCTGAAACTCACTACGCAGACCAGGCTAGCCTCAAACTCAGATACCTGCTTGCCTCTGCATCCCTAGCACCTGATACCGCCCAGATTTTCGTTTACCTAACCATGCACAAACACTTATTAGCAATAGGATCCCATCTCTGAGAATAGGAGTAAGCCTTTAAATTTAAACTGGTTATGAGAAACCTGTTTTTATTTGCATATAATTTCACCATGAACCATCAAGAATGTTCTATTAAGCCAGTTAGCATCTAAGACCCATTTTTCAAGTCATAACTTAGGCAATATTTACTGGGCCGGTTTGGCGCCACCCACCTCCAAGAGATGGTGTTCACTGGCTTTAAAAATTACACCTTCACTCCTCCAATGTTGCACACACAGGCCGGGAAAAACTAAGTGGACCCCTCTCTGACCATGCGGCCCCGCCCTCCAGAACGTCCCCCCCACTTCCGGACACGGCGCTCCGCCTACCTCGCGTCTCCGGAACCTCGGCTCGGCCTGGCTCGATAGCTCTGCGCTGTTTCTCGGTTCCGACCGTCTGACTTCGGCGCTGTTTTGTTTGCGACGCTGTCGTGCGCTTTACGGTGCGCTTTACGGCCGCGGGCGGGGGCGAAGGGGAGGGGGCAAGCCGCGAACCGGTGCCAGGGCCTTTCGGCCGGGAGGCGAGACAGGCAGGCGAAGTTGATGCCCGGCGGTGGGGTGAGCACGGCGTCTGGCCGGCTCCACTCCACAGCGGATCCAAGAGGAGCGCGGGAAGCGGCGGCAACGTTCCGGAGCGGCCCCGCAGGCTCGAGCGGAGGCCGAGGCGGAGCAGGTGGCTCCGGGCCGGGGAGTGGAGGCCCCGGGAGCCCCGCGGGCAGGATGAGCCTGACCCCGAAGGAACTCTCGAGCCTGCTCAGCATCATCTCTGAGGAGGCGGGCGGCGGCAGCACCTTCGAGGGCCTGTCCACAGCCTTCCACCACTACTTCAGCAAGGCCGACCACTTCCGCCTGGGCTCGGTGTTGGTGATGCTGCTGCAGCAGCCGGACCTGCTGCCCAGCGCGGCGCAGCGCCTCACGGCGCTCTACCTGCTCTGGGAGATGTACCGCACCGAGCCACTCGCCGCCAACCCCTTCGCGGCCAGCTTCGCGCACCTGCTCAACCCCGCGCCGCCCGCCCGCGGCGGACAGGAGCCCGACCGGCCCCCGCTCTCAGGTACCGTCCACAGCCAGCTGTGCGGGCGCAGCCAGCTGTTCTGCCCGGAGCTCGCTGGCTAGGACAGTCCAGTCTCCTTGGAAAGAGAGGATCATCGCCTCCCGCCCCATCCACACTCTCACTAAAGTAGGGAAGAGGTAGCCAAAAGTTCCAAGTTGTGTGCTTTTTTTTTTTTTAAATTTGCTGCACTACAAATGATCCCTCTTAACCGAAAAAGCCAACAAACACATCGTACAGCCCACCGAAGGGCTGCACATAGCTTCGTATGTCAAATACGGCTCATTCATTATTTTTAAGTCTACCCCCCTTCCCTTTTAAGTCTCAAAGTAAAGAAGAGAACCTGAAGAAGTGGCAGGTTGAAATCCGCATTACACAGCCGCCTTCTTGGTCTGCTGGACTGTCATGTGGGCAAAGGATGACATTCTTCTCTAAGTCATGTCTCCTGGAACAGATTTGTAGAATGTTCCCTTTTGCAGCATTGCCGACATTAGATGTAGGTTAGATTCGAGGATGCACCTTTAACTTTGGTACCCACAGATGGACAAGGTCACCCCCTCTACCCCACAAGCCTAGCCCAGGACTCTAGGACAGCTATACCCACCCACTCACACCCTCTACCCCTGTCACAAGCTGCATTTTAGATTTTTTTAAATATATATTTTTATGTTCACTGGTGTTTTGCCTGCATGAATGTCTGTGTGAGGGTGTCAGAAGCCCTGGAACTGGAGTTACAGACAGCTGTGAGCTGCCATGTGGGCGCTGGGAATTGAACCCCGGTCCTCTGGAAGAGCAGACAGTGTTCTCAACTGCTGAGCCATCTCTGTCTATCCCCCTAGGTTTTTTTTAAAAAAGTGTATTTAAACTGGACTGTACTCCAAGCCCTAAAAAAGCCTTTCTGAATGCTACCTTATATAAGCTTTAGCATTATGCAGGGATCGAAGTTTTTGATAACAGAAAACTCTGAAGAGTTACTATAGCCATGTGTTTCACTGACATTTCTCTAGATCGCAGAATCTCAAGTGATACACTTGTTTATAGACTTTATATTTGATTAACCGGAACTCAGTTACATTTAGTTTATAAAAATAGCTTGGTGTGGCAAGTAGCAAGTTCTGTTTTACCAGATTCAAGTTAACTTAAAAAAGTAACCATTGGAGAGAAATCGGTGTACATTTTTATTTGCAGGGTTTTTGCCTCCTATAACTCCACCAGAAAAGTTTTTTCTTTCCCAGCTGATGCTGGCACCCCCAAGGGAACTCTTCAAAAAGACACCTCGCCAGATTGCCTTGATGGATGTTGGAAACATGGGGCAGTCCGTGGACATTAGCGGCCTTCAGTTAGCCTTGGCAGGTAAGGAAAGGCCGTTTGGGCATTCTTGTCTGTTCATGAGAACCTCTACTTAAAATCCAGATTTATCACTTTTATTTTTCTTTTTAATTTACCCATCTTCTGTCCCCATCTCCCTGTCTGCCACCCCCTGTTTTGTTTGTATTTTTTGTTCTCTCTCTCTCTCTCTCTCTCTCTCTCTCTCTCTCTCTCTCTCTCTCTCTCTCTCTCTCTCTCTCTCATTTTTCAGGACCGGTTTTCTCTGTAGTTTTGGAGCCTGTCCTGGAACTAGCGATCCAGGGTTTCTTTATGGCTGTTCCTGGCTGTCCTAGAACTTGCTCTGTAGACCAGGCTAGCCTCTAACTAAGAGCTCCTCCTGCCTCTGACTCCTAAGTATTGGGCTTAAAGTATTGTGTACCAACCACCATGCCAGATTAAGCCCTTCTACCCCAGCATCCCCGTTCACTTTCCTTTTTATTTTCTGTGTTTTGTGTGCTTTTAGTTGATGCCCATCCTCTCGTCCCACCTCCCTGCTGTCCACCCTTGCGCAGACCCTTTAACTCCAGCATTCCCGTTCACAGTCATTTGTGTCACTGTGTGGTATCACCGTTCTTACCCCTCCTGAAAGCCTCCTTTTACTCCCTCAGGTCCCCTTTCTAGTTTTCCAGAATTTGCAAACATTACCACACTGCATGTACATATATAAGCAAAGTTAATTTGTATATGAGAGGGAACCTTCTTTGTTTTTTTGTCTGCAGGAGAGAGTGACTATCGGGGCTTTCTGTCCTCCCCTCAGATGAATGCTGTCCAAATCCCTTTCCTCCTCAGAGCTCACCACACGGTTCATCTCTGAACCAGACATGGTAGCACAGGCCTTTAATTCAAGCACTCAGGAGGCAGAGGCAGGTGGATCTCTGATTTCTAGAACATCCAGGGTTACATAGTGAGACCCTATGTGAAGAAAATATAAGGTAAAGCGAACATCCCAAATCCAGATCATCTGTGTAACGCATGAAGCAGATATCTTAGTAAGGTCTGTGTACTAAAGGTATGTTTGTGGGTGATTCCTATTGTGTTTTCTTAATTTTAAAAACACAAGCAAACAAGTTGAGCTTTAGTGACTGCAGAGATTTATCATTAACTGTTTGTTCGTTTCAGAAGTTTGATATAAAAGTCCCAGCAAATACCTGTTAATGATTGGCTTTCTAACTCTTAGCTGGTTATGTGTTTTTCTATATCTTGGTTAGTAGTTGTTATTTAACTTCTTTTATTTTTATAATCAAGAATGAAAAGGTGGCGTTGGTTTATTTCAGTTAGCATTTTTCTTTTGACTGAACAAGACTGAACATCATATGGAATGTTTGAAGTATCTCTTTTCATATGTCTTTGGCTAGTTTTTCAGTGGGTTGATGGTCTTTACCATCTAATTTTAAAGTTGTTTTTATCAGGAATTTAGTTCTTTGTCAGTCAAGCCTCAGAACACCAGAGTGCATCAGTATCATGCTAAGGAAAGAAAGCTGAACACTTCACCTTGGATTAATTTGACCAAGATTAAACCCAAGTTTGACTTCTTTCCTTCTTTCTCTGTGTCTTCCCTCGGTCTGTAGTTTTGGTCTGGCCTGTCCGTAGTCTCTCTTTCCCTCTGTCTGTGTTGTCTTCCTCCCATCCCCAGGGCTTCTCTGTGTAACAGTCCTCGCTGTCCTGGAACTCCTCTGTAGACCAGCCTGCCCCTGCCTCCTGAGGGCCTGGATTAAAGGTGTTTGCTACCACTGACCTGTAGTCTGTAGTTGCCCTGGCATCTGTAGTCTCTCTGATGTGTGAGTGTGTTCCCGTTGTCCTGTCAGGTGTATCTTTGCCTGATGTCTGTCTCTAACCAAGGCCATTACTCTGTTTGAACATTGTGGCATCACATGGGAAAGGAGTGAGGATAACAGGAATCCTATCAGCGCCTGGCTGTATAAGGTCTCTACACACTATTTAAGATTACACTGTGCATTTAGTTTATGTTGTAAAGCTGATACATGGGAAATCCAAGAGCAAGTAAAGTTGGTTGTTTCATTGTTCTCTGAGTACACAGCAAATTCTTAGGTCAAGTCTTAAGTGACCTCAAGGTATGTTATTAACTTGGGCTGTGAAGTCCAGAAAGAATGCCAGTTTCTTAGAATGTAAGAAATATCTTACAAGAGATTAAAATCTTATAAGAAGATATCTTTCAAAAAATTGTATCATTAGAGTCTTCTGGTTTTATTTCTTAGATTTAGTTTATATACATATATATGTATATACACACATGTACACAAACATACACATATATACATATATATGTATATATGTGAGTGTTTTGCCTGCGTGTATATATGCATACTACGTACATGACTGGTGCCCTTAGAGTCAGAAGAGGGTGTGGAATCCCCAGAACAGGAGTTATGCATGGTTATTGGCTGCTGTGTTGGTGCTAGAAATTGAACCCAGGTCTTTTCAGAAGCAAGTGCTCTTAACCACTAAGCCATCTCTAGCCCCTAGCCCTCTATTTTTAAAATGTTAGAGTCTGAAACATGGCTTTGTATCCTGGTTCCTAACATTGCTTCAAATGTTTATTGGCCATTTACAGTTTCTGTAAAATGTCTGTTAAAATTATTAGTTCTTTTTTCCTTGTTGGGTTATTTTAATGTTACTATTGTTTGGTTTATAGGAGTTAAAAGATATCTATTTTGTACCCCTGCTCTATTCATGGTGTTCTCAATTTCAAAATGTCCTTTCTCCCCCCAGTCTCAAGTAGCTAAGTCTGGCCTTGAGTTCTTGATCCTCCTGTGTCCACCTTCCAAATGCTGGGGTTGCATGTGTCTTGTCCCCAGGTCTGGCTTAAAATGTTTGTCTGAATCTCTTCCAGAACGTCAGTCTGAACTGCCAACCCAGAGTAAAGCTAGCTTCCCAAGTATCCTCAGTGACCCAGACCCGGATTCCTCTAACTCTGGATTTGACAGCTCTGTTGCCTCTCGGATCACAGAGTCTTTAGTTAGTGGACCAAAACCGCCTATTGAAAGTAGGTATATGTGAATTAACTTTACGTCTGGCAGTGCTCGATGGAACTTTTCAGTTTTTGTAATACTTGTTTTCATTGAATCTGATGAGAGACTTCCTGCCTTACTATCTAGAATATAGCAGAGATGAACAGTAAAATTTCTGTCTAGAATATAGCAGAGATGAATGGTAAAATTCAGTTTTTTAAAGCAAATTATACACTAGGATGCTTATTACTTATTTGTTACGTGCCTGCCTGGAGATAGAAATTTGTATTTTACTAAAATGAATCTGAGTTTGTTTTAATAAGTCAGCCTCTTGTGTAGAGTAACCTTGAAAACTCTGTGCAGCTGAGGATGACCTTAAAATCCTAATCCACTTGGCTTCTATCTCCCAAGTGCTGGGGTTACTGAGGTGTGCCATACCCAGCTTTTTTGTTTTCTTGTTTGGGATCAAACCCAGGAGCACTGTGTAAAAGGAAAGCACTCCACAGCGAAACTACATCTTCAGCCCCTGAAATGGACCTTCTGTAACTTCATGTCTAACAGGGTCATTTTATACTTCTTCACTAATCTTATTACCTTTTGTCTTTCAGTTTTACTGACTTGATAGCCTTTATTTTACTTTAATTGGGGGAAAAAACAAAACAAAACCCCCAAAACCCACTGAATTTGAAATAATGCAGCTGTACCATTTGGTTTTACAAGCTCCTGGGTGATTGAAGACAGGGACATTCTGCACAGAGATAGGAACATCATCTCCTAAATACAGAGCACAGGACTTGGAAGCTTCCAGTGTGACTTTCATTTGGTTTAAAGTGGTTTTACTGTTTGAAGTTTCAGCTAGTCACAAGCATATCTCCAGATCCATGGCACTTGGTGGTTTTTGGTTTTTGGCTTTTCCAGACAGGGTTTCTCTGTGTAGCCCTGGCTGTCCTGGAACTCACTTTGAAGACCAGGCTGGCTTTGAACTCACTGAGAACCACCTAGCCTCAAGTCAGAGATCTGCCTGCCTCTGGGTTTGATTGCACAGGCAGTCAGCCAGCTATGTGTGTAACTGAGTGTAGCCACACCTCGACATCCCTACCTCACATAAAAAGCACTTCTCTGAAGTGCTGAAGACTGTAAGTAGTCTGAGGAGAGACACAGGAATTCATTCTGGTGATACTAGTGAGCAGACATTGAAGATGTGTGCTTGGTGTTACTTTGCCAGGAAGACTTTGTTTGTAAATTCGAGATTCATCTCAAATTTGGTGGAGCCTAGGATCCAAAACAGGACAGACCACCTTCTGTTCTATGCGGGAAATGCCCTCTGGAAGCCCGGCAATGGTAACTGGGTAAATGTTACTGTTAGGACAAAAGGAGAATTTATTGCTGTATACTAGAATCAGTAGAGAGGGAGGGAGAGTTCTTTATCACAGTTTGGTAGAAGTTGGTTACTCCTGGGTCTTTTGTGGGGTTTATCATGCAGGCAGGACCCATAACTGGGTATTTAGGCAGCTGAGTGTCTGTCTTGTTAAGTAGTAAAATTTACTGTGCAATATGTCTTTCTTGAGACTGGCCACTTGGATATAGTACTGTGGGTCACTGGGAGTTAGGCCACAAGTGTTTATGTAAGATATTATAAGCCACTGAGGGCAGGCTCGTTGACTTGGTTGTCATAGTATGAGGTTTAGCTTTTCATCTGTGTAGTGACCAAGTGAGGTGTGATGTTAGTTCAGGAGGAGTTTTAATGAGTTTATTTTACTATGTTGATAACTTACACATCAACCTTGAGTTGCAGGGATAGCTCCAAGGACTCCGTGTAGCACTGTGAGTTTCTGAGTGCAAAAATAAATAAGTAAAATCTTAGTTATAAGCTGGGTGTAATGGCAAATGCCTTTAATCTCAGCAGCAGATCTTTGTGAGTTTGGGATCAGCCTGGTCTACATAGTAAATTCCAGGATAGCCAGGGCTATATACTGAGACTTAAAAATAAAACTAATAACAACAACAACAATAATAAAATCTGCTAATTTGTATCTGTAGCCTAAATGGACATACTTGACTTTAAAACTTCATGCACATGATTTCCTCTTTCCAAAAAGCACATTTGGTTCCTGGCATCATGCTGATTTTGTGTGTGTGTTTTCTTAGTTATAATTTGAGTGGAATTCTGATTTTATATCATTACTGTTTGAAGCATGAAGTTGATCAGATATTCTTATTAAAGGCATTCTTGCCCTTCATTGAGTGAAGTGAATATAAGGTGTGTGCGGATGGTAGCTCGCTGTACTACTCTTATTATAGGCCACTTCCGACCAGAGTTCATCCGCCCACCACCACCTCTCCACATTTGTGAGGATGAACTGGCCTGGCTAAATCCTACAGAACCCGAGCATGCCATTCAGTGGGATAAATCAATGTGTGTTAAGAATAGCACTGGTGTGGAGATCAAGCGAATCATGGCCAAAGCCTTCAAAAGCCCTTTATCTTCTCCCCAACAAACACAGGTATGTATGTATTACAAGTAGTGTCCTATCCTCCCATAAGTGGTAAGTCGACATTCAGGAGGAAGCGATCTCTGAAGCTGTGTTCTGGCTTTTCCAAAATTTGATAATTTTGCTCTGATGAGACAAGTCTAATGACCGAAAATCTAGACTCTATTCATTTTGTCTCGGGGAAAGGTGGTGGGATAGGAAGGGTCTCAATTTGGGGCACTGTCAGCACATATCAGCTAGGCATATCATGTGCTTTGCCGAATTAGGCTGGACAGTAACTTGAGGGTGTGTGGTTACTAATATTTAATAAGCAATGAGGTTCCGGGAGTAAGACTAACACACAATGTTTAGTGGTGGACTGAGGTTATTGTTTCCTGCTGCCCGAGATTACAACTAGATAGACTCCTTGGGGAAGAAGAGCAAAGACACTCTAGGTTGTATATTTTATTACGTTTGTACACTTTCAAGTTAGAACTGGTAGGAAGATACTGTTGTTACCTCCACTCCAGTTTATCACTTAAAATATGCATTTTAAAAATATTTGTTTTATGTGTATGGTTGTTTTGTTTGCATGCATGTCTGTGCACCATATGGGTGCAGTGCCCATAGATGCCAGAAGAGGGCATCCAATCCTTTGGAGCTGCAGTTAAGCTGTGAGCCTCCATATAGGTGCTAGGAACCAAACCCTGGTCCTCTAGAAGAGCAGAAAGTGCTCTTTACCACTGAATCATCTTCTAGGTTCCCCACAAATATTTTTTAAGTGATGTAATAGCAATTGTTTGTAGTTTCTGTTTGTAGTCCAGTGTGGAATATACGAGTAGATAGAAGAATATAACAGTTAAGACAAAAGGGCATGGTGCATGCCTGTAATCCTAGCACTTGGAAGATAGAGACTGAAAATCAGGGATTAGGTGGTGGCGCACGCCTTTAATCCCAGCACTCGGGAGGCAGAGGCAGGTGGATCTTTGTGAGTTTGAGGCCTGGTCTACAGGAGCTAGTTCCAGGACAGGCTCCAAAGCTACAGAGAAACCCTGTCTCCAAAAAAACAAAAAAAAACCCAAAAACAAAAAACAAATAAACCACTGGCTGCTCTTCCAGAGATCCTGAGTTCAATTCCCAGCAACCACATGGTGGCTCACAACCATCCATAATGAGATCTGGTGCCCTCTTCTGGCCTGCAGGCATACATGCAGGTACAGTACTGTAAACATAAATAATAAATAAATAAATAAATAAATAAATAAAATCTTTAAAAAAGAAAATCAGGAATTAAAGGGCAGGCTTCACGAGATAGGGTCTCAAGACCAGCCTGAGCCAAGGAGACAGCCTCAAGGTAAATGATTTTGTTTTAAAGAAAAAGTGTATATTTGGACAAGAAAAACAATATTTCCATTTCTTTGAATTGCAAAGTGTGGGTATAACTTGAACTGTAAAATACTATAGGTGGAAGACCTGAAGTGTCTCCTATTCCATCCCTTTCTAGAGTATTTCTGTTATTTCTGGATAAGACAGGGCATGGCTCTTGATCTGTGGTTTATGGAGTTGTGTGTGGCTTTTTTTTTTAAACTGAAACAGGGTCTTACTATATATATATCAGATAGCCTTGAACTTACTTTGTAGCCCACGCTGGCTGCCTCCTGCCCTAATGCATATATTACAGATGTGTGCTACCACACTCAACTTGGCTTGTATGTTTTGGGAGAAGTTGGTAAATTGAGATTTTAAGAATGACACTATTATGGTCATATTGTATACTACCAGACAAAATCAAGACTGTCATGTCTATAGGAAGAATGACTAGTAGATTTACAAATTGCCTTTTATTTTTCTATCATCACAATTCAATTCTGAAATTAAGACATAATGAATATGGCTTTGAGGGAAGAAATTTAACAGATTAACTCAACAAGGATAATTTTATAATTCTTATATAAATATGGGTTTATATGTAGGAAACATACTCTAATATGACTCAAGAACCTCTCACTTTGGTTTTCTTTAGCTCCTTGGTGAGCTGGAAAAAGATCCCAAACTTGTTTATCACATTGGCCTTACTCCAGCGAAACTTCCAGACCTCGTGGAGAACAACCCTTTAGTCGCTATAGAGATGCTGCTGAAGCTAATGCAGTCGAGCCAGATCACGGAGTATTTTTCTGTCCTGGTCAACATGGATATGTCCTTACATTCAATGGAGGTTGTAAATCGGTAAGCTTTCATGTTCCACCAGAGGTATAGTTAATATTCAAACCCTGGTTAAATTACCTGGAAATTTGAAAGGCCGTAGCAGGTTTTTGTTTTGTTCTTTCTTTTCCCTTTTCTGATACCGTTAGCTTACATTGAGTCTTAGTATTCACTACATGTGAATTTAGCCTCCATTTTTAAGAACTCAGTTGTTAAATTTACTTCACTGTCTTTTGTGCCCTCTGCAATCCAGGTATTCCATTCCTTGGCAGCCAGTATTGGTAGCATGCACATGTGGGTCTTAGAATTGGACTTCTAGGCATGCGGTCCTGAAGATTGCTAGTGTTCTCCCAGCTTTTGTTACTGTTGTTTTGTTTTTTGAGACAGTCTCTATGTATCCCAGACTGCCCTCCCAGCTCTTAAGATCTTGACTTTGCTCTTCAGTGATCCTCAAGGGTGTGTTCTATGTAGGTTTCATCTTTTATTTTCTTTACAGATATATTTTAAGGTAAATTGTGAATTAAATGTACTTAGGTGGGTGGGTATTATTTTTCTGAGGTAGTCTTTACTTTCTGTTTTTCTTTTGATATAGGATCTAATAGTATCCTAGCTTCAAAGTCATAGCAGTTCTGAATGCCTCATTCTCTGAACCTTGGATTATGGGTGTAAGCCAAAACACATTTTTTGAACATCTCTATATAAGTTGGCAACTATTTTAAACTTGAACTAAAGAATGTGTTAAGTCAAACTGGTGACAAAAGCTTGGCAGGGTAGCTTGGTGCACAAGAAAGAGGCGGGAGAAGAAAGGAAGCATGAGCTTTCTAATTACTTTGTAAGCATTGTGCCACTGTGGAGCTGGCTGGCTACTGTTGAAAACATGCTGTTTGCATGTTCTCCTTGCTGGGACCTCCTTTATCATAGTCACAATTGCTGTTTTTGCACTGGCTAAATTTGCCATTGGATGGAGCAATCTGAGTGTTCTTGGATTCTGCCTAACTGCATTCCTCTAGTAGTGTCTTTACCAACCAATCCTGGTTCTGCTTTGTTTCCTAGCACCCATATAATTTATCATTCGCAAGGATGAAGCAGCCGTGCTGCTGATGCACAGATCTCAGAAGGCAGAGCGTGGGTGGCAGCTTTCTTAAAGTACTTCAGTGCCTTAGGTTTTATGTTTTAAGGTCAAATAGTTTGCAGTAGCCAGCCCTGTGTCTTAATATTTCCTGGGTTGAACTTGACCTCAGTGTGGAATTTTTGGTTATTTTCCCCTAAGGCAGGGTTTCTCTGTGTAGCCCTCTCTGTCCTGAAACTCGCTCTGTAGACCAGGCTGGCCTCAAACTCATTGAGATCTGCTTGCCTCTGCCTCCCAAATACTGGGGTTAAAGGTGTGCACCACCACCACCTGGCTGACCTATTTCATATTTCATTTAATGCTTTGGAAAATACTCTTTTGAGTTTACAAACTCTAAAGCTTGTTACACAGTTGCTGAGTCTTCTTCAGGACTTTGTAATGGTCAGTTCTAAACCTGTGTGTCTTGTTCTCAGGAAAGCCTGTTTTGGTCTCTGTCTGTTCAAGTAACTTTACCAGGTTCATATTACTTCTGCAAAGCTTCATTTTAATCTGATTATATGTTGTGCTGTTTAGTCCACCTTCATCTCACACACACTGCCTCTCACAGTGCTTATACTTACAGGACTTTTCTACGTTTTAAATGATGATAATAACTGTTGAGGTTGAGCTTGGAAGTGGGTAAGACCAAGACTGACAGTGATTCAGCCAGGAACACAGTATGACACTCATTGCTTCATGGGTAATTACAGAGTAAAATATGTAAATATAAACTTAACAGGAGTGTCAGAGGTTTAAGTGGCTGTGGCTCTTGGGTTTAAAACTAAAGAATTGGGTCACATAAATTTTCACTAGATGACCACAGAGAAATTTTGACTTCATGCTTACATTACTTAATATTAGCAAATACAGTTACAGCTCAAATTTTCTTTCATGAAACAGACTAACTACAGCTGTTGATCTACCTCCTGAATTTATTTCACCTTTACATCTCAAACTGCATCTCTACTTGTGAACAAATTAAGGATAAATATATGCAGGTGAGTAGTAGAAATCCTGTAATATTATTGTCTGCCAGGAAAACAGGTTTCTAAAACTTACCCCTTTTTCTTTTCCAGAATCGTCTGGTGCGTCTTGTATGTGTGTTTCTCCAGTCGTTGATCCGTAACAAAATTATTAACGTGCAGGACTTGTTTATAGAGGTGCAGGCCTTCTGTATTGAATTTAGTAGGATACGGGAAGCTGCAGGCCTATTCCGGTTGCTGAAGACACTGGATACTGGGGAAACCCCTTCAGAGACCAAAATATCAAAATAATACCTCACCAGAACTTCCCCTTCTGTTGCTCAACTGTATTTGGATTGGTTTTTAAAACTGTTGAAACTCTTGAGTGGATTGCTTGCTTTATCTAAGAAATATAAATGACACTATTACTTAAGCAAAATTTCCTTTTTCTTAGAGGAGTTTCCCATGGGTGAATTTTGGTAAGAACTTGGGGAAATGTATTTTTTTTTAACTCTCTTGCTGATGACAATCCATAGGAGAATAATTATTCTAAAAAGTTATTGTAGGAAAGGAAGTTCGGGTTTTTTTTTAAGTTTAAAACAAAGTACCCCACTTTTTTTTCTAGAAGAGTAACCTAAAAGCCACGAATATTGTCCTTGGTAGCTTCTAGTACAAACATGTTCAATGAGAGTAAGTGAAGACACTGAGAATTCATGGTCCAGTCTGTGCTCAGAGCAGCTGAGTGTAGTTATTAAGCAGGGTCTGAACCAAGGACTTAACAATTCTTTTTTTTTTTTTTAAGACAAGGTTTCTCTGTGTAGCTTTGGCTGTCTTGGACTTCGACCAGGCTAGCTTCAAATTCAGTAAAGCTACCTGCCTCTCTAGTGCTGGGATTAAAGGTGTAGCACCACTGCCTGGTCAGCATACACTTCTTAGCAACAGTGTTTCTTGAGCTTCTAACAAACATGGGCATTCTCATGCAAGGACTTTTTGCTAGGCTGTAATAGCTAGAACGTTTTATCAATGGTAGCCTAACATGGCATGTTTTGTTTTATAGGTAAGAACTGGTACACCAGAAGGGTGTACCCCAGATGCCTGTCTCGGGGGGGGGGGGGGAAGAGGTAGAGTAAGGTCAGTGCTTAAGACAATGGTGCCCTAGACAGGGTCTATGTAGCCCGGACTGTCCTGGAGTTCTCGCTATATGGACTAGGCTGGCCTAGAATTGAGATCCTCCTGCCTCTGCATGCTAAAGGTGTATGCCACCACATCCAGCTGTTATTTTTTAGTACCTGACTTTGACATACCTTTTATTTAGAGAATTATGATTTCTAGAATAGATTTATAGGGATAGAATCTGTTCTCCAACATTTGGCAAGAGTTTAAGGAAGCCAAGCTTGGTGGTTTTGTTTTATTTTACTAATTAGTGTTCTGACAGTGGCGAAGGAACAGAACTCCAGATGTTTGATACGTTCTTCTTATTCTTAGGATTAGAGGAATGAGCCTTGAGCCCCTGTAGGAATGACCCACATCTGAACTAAACAGGTGACTTCTCTCAGTGCCCCAAAGTGGCCACCACCATTTTGAAGATGTCACTGGGCAAAGAATAGCACACAACCAAACACTGTTTTAAACGACAAGTTTCGAAGACTCACTGTGGGAAACAGCTTTATAGCTGATATGCATGTCTAACCTCTAGCTAGCCCAGGGTAGCTCTAGCTGTAGCCCAACGCAAAATTGAAAACTTAAAATAGCATTTCAAGGAAGGTGTATGTGCATTTTTAAAGCTTGATTGTGTGGTTCTTGAGTGTGAACAAGTGTCCTGTCAACATATCAAAAGGATGGTTGCATGAGTTTTTAAGAAAATAACATTTAACCTGTAGCCAACAAGGACAGAACTGGGACCTATGAATACATGCCTAAAACTTATTAACATATAAAAGCTGTCACAGTCTTGTTAAGCTGACACCAGGAAAAAATAATTCACCACGTTCATTTTAATGTAACTTCCAAGACCAGTGCAATGACCCACACCCTGCTAAGGTACGAGTTTGGAAGGGACCCTTGCAGTGAGAGCTGCAGCAAGACACAAGCAACTCAAAAATTTCTGCACATCAGAAGACAAGCTGTGTTGTGTGGCACACAGAGGAGAAATCAAGTGTCCATATTGATTTTTGGAATCCCAAATGAAATTCTCAAATACAGACCCTACAATGAGGAGGTCAAGATCACAATCGGGGTTTCACTAGGAAAACAGACTATAAAGGAGTAACTGTGCTTGGTGAACATTAGATGTACATAAGTTGGTAGCACCACTAGATTACCCTAGGTTTAGCATGTTTACATTAGGTAAAACCCTGCTTCAGCCCTGTCCTCCCATCTATCTGGGACTACTGACAGGATTGTGTAAACGTGGAAAAATTAAAAGCCAGCCTGTGGCAACAAGTTACCTATCATCTCCAAAAAAGTGAGACTGAATAAACCACAATCGACTTTATTAAGTGTAATTAAATGAGTTTAATTACCATAAGTTAAACTTCATGACATTTTTTTAGTTCAACTTAAATCTTCAAATCACCTGTCCAAAAAAAAGAACACTAATCAGTACATTTTAATAGAAGTTTTTTAAAAACACATTTTGGAATCCCAAAATACAACCACTTAAATTATTCAACAGCAATTTATTACCATTTTATCAATTTACAGAAACGAGGATCACTAAGTTTATAGGACACATTCTCATTTATACCTCATTTTAAGTACACCAACTTCATATATTTAGGTAACAGTTCCATAGTAAGTGTGGATCTCAGAATCTATGATCTACGGGGTAGTCTATTACAATATTTTGAATAGTTCTTGTTAACGGGTATTTTATCTGAGAAATTAGCAAGTAAGAAAACTGTCTACATTAGGAACATCCAAGACTTACAAAAGAACTGACACACAAACCTGAGATTCGGTTACTACAATGGGCCCACAGAAATAATGTTTTTCTCAGACTTCTCATCAGCCCAGCAGGTAACCTGCCGTTTGTCACAGAGACTGACTGACCTCATATTTTCAGTGAACGGGCACAGAGACTCCAACTCATGATTTTCTAGACTTTGCTGAGGAGAGAAGCCTCACAAAGCGTGTAGCAGACACCACTATAATGAGTGATTCAGAATGAAATGCTGATGTTTCTAAGGCTTTAAAAGCAAGACTGAGCTGGAATAAAGACATAGGTAGCTTTTCTAATGTAGTGTTGTGCCAGAGAAACACATCACATTATACCACAAAGCTATCTCTGCTTCAGGCCAACACCTAGTGCTTAGGAAATGGCAAAGCAATGTTTTCCTGACCTTAAGAACTGCTTTTGTCTAAAACAATGTCCGCAAGTTCCAGCTAATATTAGATACACACCGACTAAACCTCATCCTTCCTTGAGCAAATAATGAAACTGCTGCCCAATTTAGCTGTCTTACTCTGGAAGGGCTACTATTACTTTTACAATTCTAGCAGTCCTTGATTTGGTAAGTGTATCTAAAGGAACACTGATTCTGCCTTGATCAGGGTAGTTAGTTGAGACACTGATTATTTTTCTTAGCGTGGGAAGGCTTTTCCTAGCCCCTCTTGGAAAGTTGACCATAGGCAGGAAGCTTCCACCCTGGCATTACTGAGGTCAGACAGTGATTCGCTTCGGGAGGTTTTGTCATCGTGTGCCCACATAGAGAGCAAACTGTTGATGGAGACACTGCAATTCGGCCTTTTATTGTCATCATTCCTCAGCAGCCATAGGAAGAATCATCTGGGAAGAAAGGTTCAAGACCCCAATCAATTCAGCATATAAGAAACAATTACCTGCCAAGTGAGACCATGTGCTCACAAATCTGGTTTTCTGCTGAGAGAGCCAAAATATCAATCAATACTGCAGAGTGAAAAGCCAGGAGAGCAGGAACCACAGCAAACCATCGTCTGTGTCATGGACACTGCCTCTTTCAACCACTGCCTCCAATCTTCAAAACACTATTCAGAGTCAGAAGTGGTCCACATGCTTGTAATCTCACCACTGGGAAGGCTGAGGCAGAAGGATGGTGAATTCAAATTCAAATTGCATTAAACAGTGAGACCCTGCCTTAAAAATTCTTCAGCAATGGTAAATAATTAAAAACAATTTACCTTGCTCTAATCACAATATCCTTTGTAAAAGCCAGGCTTCATTTACTGTTGGAATGATGACATTTTCCCTGGTATGTCTTAAAAGACAGCACTAATCTACTTGGTAAATAATTCCTATTTGCACTGACCACAGTGGTTCAGTAAGAACTTGTAAACCCAGCTCTGAGACTCTTCATATAAGAAAGATTTTCTACTTCAACAGCTCATCATGTTCATCTGGTCGTACATTCTTTCAGTAAAATCCACGTTTTACTATGAAGTACTAGAATCCAACTGTAGAAAAATAGCTTAGTAGTGCCACTTTCACATGTCTTAGATTACAGTTCTAAGGATAAATTTAGCCTTTAAAATTGTATTTACTTGGTGCTGCCTTGGCATAAACCTCTGCAGTTCTCTGGAGACTTGGGGCAGCCCTGATGCTGATGCCTGTGAAGACGGAAGTGTATGGTGCCATGGTGCTGTCCTAGGGGCCAGCTGTAGGACATGGTATCCATGCATAAACAGACATTTGTAATGTGAAATTGTCAGTTATTACTACATACAAAAAATCTCAAATTGTACTGGACTCATTTTAAAAATGATGGCAATTCCAGGCTGGAACAATTCCTATGTATTATGGAAGCAGTATGTATAGTATTCCAATATACCTATGGCTGCTGGACACATAGACCATCCCATTTTGTTAGCCCACTAGTTCAGTGACTACTGAAAGCATGTGGTTCAAAAATGGGGAAGATCTACCTTCCATACTTGACACTAAATAGAAACACCCACAGTCAGCCTTCTGGAGCTTATTCAGGGTTATGACTGTAATGTTTAGAGAAGGACCTTTCAATGTTCTCCATCCTACCGGATTTCTACATCCCTTCCCACTGTACCCTAAAAACAGGACCATCAATGACCTATAGGCCAGGCGTGGTATGGGGAAATTCTATACTCAGTTGGATACCTCTCTCCTTCATCTCCAGTGGTTCCGCCAGCTGTCCTTACCCTGCCACAAGTTCCCACTTTTCAGGCTCCTGTGGCCAGAGATGACACAATCAGTAAGGACACTATCAGAGCATCTCTCAGCAGTCAGTGACAGACAGATTGCTGACGGAGGAAATGGATCACACCTAGGTAGGATTCAATGCCTTGAAACAAGACCATAACAGATCACTGGAAGCTAGAAGAAATGGTCCACCCATTTAGATAAGAAGTAGCTGAAGTTGATCAAAGCAGAACTTGTGAAGAAGATCAAGAATTAAGTTTGTGCTGGAGAAAAATGAAAAATAGATCTGAAAATGATACCTGATGAAGTTATTCCTAAACCTGTATGCAGAAGAGATGCTGTGAGGATACTTATCTTTTCCCTAGCAGAAGCCTCGAGAGACAGTACTAGATCTGGAGTGTTTTCTGACTCCTGTTTGTCTCACTGTCCTGTAAGTAGTTTCCAGCTGAGAGGATTAATGCAAAAATCAAGAAAGACTGTGGGTCAGTGACCTCCAGTGACTTGTGGTGCCAGCCAGAAACACTTCTTAAACCATTCTTTCCTTGGACTGGAGAGATGGTTCAGTGGCTGGAGAACCAGGTTCAATATCCAGTACCTACAAGGTGGCTCACAACCTTCTGTAACTCCAGTTCAATCAGATCGGATGCCCTCTTCTGGCCTCTTTTGGCACTAGCATGCAGATGGTACAAAGACATACATACAGGGAAAGTACCCATACACACAAATGAACTTTAAAAAAGCACTCTCAGTTTATCACTGAAGTGTAAAATATTTTGAATCAAGAATATATTTTTTCTCTGTCCTTTGGGCAAAGATAGGCTTTTATTAATAGACTTTTTATCCTTTGTAATTAATTTGTGTTGAATGTTGGGACTGACTATGCTAAATAAAATGTTACAATAAAATATTTTTGTCAATAAGCATTTATTTTTGTCTACAAGTAGACATGCAACACAAGTTTAGGATCAACAAGGATTCCTCACTCTTAAAAAATATATTTGACCACTCTAGAACTCAGGCAATGACCTTAATAGGCTTTACCTGTAGGAACACCAAGCAGAGAAAAAAGACAGATAAAGGTCACAGAGAACTGAACTAGGGTTAAAAATCTCATTAGAAAAATGTTAGTCTAACACAAAAATCAAAATTTTAATTTAAATCTTTTTAATTTTAAAGATTAGATCCACTGAAATATACTTATAATTTAAAACATCACAGTATGCCTATTTGATTTTTCTCATGAATCAAGTATTTTAATACTTTTAATGTGCAATACGGCATTCCCTGCCAATTTTTTTTGGTAGAAAAAACATGGATAAATGTCCTTCTCCTTCCGAGTGTCAAAAAAAAAAAAAAAATTAGGCAATAAGGTAAAAATGCAAATCATAAATCACTAGTGTTTTTTTTTTCCACAATTCAAAACAATAAAAAAGGTTGCTTGGTTTTGAAGTCTCTATGGACAATATAGTGCAAGACAGGTTGATTTCTCTCTTCCTCAGTTCCTTCTTTTTGGCTTGAACTCAAATCCTCTTGCCTCAGCCTCCTGAGTGCTGGGTTTAACAGCTGTACACACTGCCTATGGCAAGATTTCTCATTTTACAAGTTTAAAAGAGGTCCTCTGCTTCGGGGAAAAGTCCATTTGATCAACTACTGAATTATATTACACAATTCTACTTTAACTTAGTGAGCTTTGTCTAAAAGCCCGAGAAACAGAATCTTGGTTTACAGTACCACAGAAGCTAGTCTAGTACTCAGAAACCCCCCCCCCATCTGTGACAGTCTGACACAACAAATTTATGATATACATCATACTTTAGTAGATAATAGATACCAGGCTAATTAAAAGTCCTCTTAGGAAATAAAATATCTCAGCCCTTTGTATATCAAATCTGAATCTGAAAGATAAAGTAAAATAATATCCACGTTTTCAAGTATACAAAACTATGCCCTAGAGTAAAAAATTAAATGTCCTGTAGTTCAAGCCAGGCTCTGTCGTGAGGCTGTCAGTGAGGCTGTGTGCTAGCAGACGGATCCTCCATGTTGAGGGTCACTCCTGCCGGCTCCTACAACAAAGCATCAGAAGCCACCCTAGGTCAGTAGGTCTGTCCAACTCAGTTACACATTGGAGAAACAAATTATAGAAACCTTAAATAAAACTTACATGTAAAAATGACAACCCATGTCAAGAATGCCAGTAGAGAATACAGAAATACCCTTCCTTCAGTGTGACAGACAGGCTTTCTTTCCAGTGTTACCCGAGCCAACATTCACCCAGTGACTGCCTTTGAAGGACCTCTGTGTTTACACATCTCACAAGTGGGGACATGCTCTTGAGAAAAAATTTTTTTTTTCTGGACTCTGAACTCAGTGGCCCAAATCATAGTATCAACTTTGTCTCAACAGGATTCCTAAAAGCAAAATTCCTTACTATACTGAATATACTGCCCTGTAATGTCAGTTCAGTGTTAGCCAGAGATATGGTGAGATCAAGGCCCAGCTTTACGATCCTGTGAAATCCATTCCCTAATGCTCCCACTCTAAATGTATTCCTTTTCCTTTTTCCTCTAGTATTGATTTAAATTTAAAATTTATAGGAGTTTGGAAGATGGTTCAGCTCATAAGTGCTTACTACCTCAGCCCAACCCCCAGAACACTCATAAAAAAGATGGGCCTGGTAATGTGTGCTTGTAATCCCAGAGCTAGAGAAAGTGGACAGGGATGATGGATCCTGTGGCTCCCCAGTCAGCGTAGCTTACGTAGGGGAAGTCCCATGTCAATGGGAGACTTTCGCCTCAAAAAATAAGGTAGATGATGCCTTGATGGTGACCTCTGGCCTACACACATGTGCACTTACACCTGCATACACATGTGGCAGGTCCACCTTCCAATACACACATATATATACACAATACAAACTGAAGTTCTAAACATTTCTATAAGTTTTCCTAAACACATTAAAAGACACACTGATTCAATTTGAATTTTACTGTTTTTGAAAATCTTTAGATGAACCAAGAATTCAAAATTAAGAAGCATCAATTATTCATCTATAGTTCAATTCTGCTAAAATATTTCTTTTAACAGACAATATAAAAATTTATTTTATATGGATGGGGTATTTTGCCTCTATGTATGTATGCACGCACGTATGTACAACATGCACTGTCTGGTGCTTGTAGAGGCCAAAGAGGGTACAGAATTTCCAGGAACTGGAGTTACAGATGTTTTGAGTCATCATGTGAGTGCTGATAATGGATCTCAGGGTCTGAAGAGCAGCCAGTGCTCTTAACCATGAAGCCATCTCTATAAGAGCCCCCTCTTTTGTTTGGGGGTGAGGGGGTCTCACAATGCAGTCCTAGCTGGCCTGAAACTCCCTATATAAACCAGCCCTGGCCTCACACTCACAAAGATCCACATGCCTCTGCCTCTCAAGTGCTGGGATTAAAGATATCAAGCCAGGTTCAAAATAATTTCACAATGAGTCTTTAAAGATGCAGAAGAGGGCCAGTAAGACGGTTCAGAGGGTAAACGTACTCGTTGCCAAGCCTGACAATCAGAGTTTGATCCCTGGGACCCATGGCAGAAGGATAAAAGCCAACTACCACTTGCATGATGGTACCCACAACAAATAAATGAATAAATTGATTAAAAGGGGGTAGAAAATGGGACAGAGCTCAGTTGGTAGAGTGCTGGTGCATACAACCCGGGTTTGATCCCAAGCACTGCACAAAACCCTTGGTGGGTAACGCATGCCTATAACCTCAGCACTTGGGAGGGTGTGGTCATATAATCAGAAGTTCAAAGTCACCCTCAGCTACCTATGGAGTTTGAGGATAAGGGTGTCTACATAAGACCAGGATGTTTGAAAAAAAGAATTTGAAATAAAGGGGAAAAAAAAAAAAACCCCACAAATATTAGCAAAACACAGGTCAGTAATTCTATAACCAACACCAAGAAAAAAAAATTTCCTATTTGTGTGCCCTAAAAGGTCTAAGGAGACCCAAGAAGATAGAAAAAATTATAAAGAAACTGAAGGATACTGAAATTAGGCACTGGAAGATGGCTGAATGTCAGAGTTTTCCATCCTTAGTGCTTAGAAGAAATAAAAAGAGGGAGAAGATACAAATACATGACAAAAGGTCTTATACTTTCAATATTAATTTTAAAAATTTCTAAGAAGGAGCTAAGAACATATAGGCTCATATAGCCCTTGTTAGGCAAGCTCAAAGTCACAGGTGATTGACATCACTGCAATACAAAAAAAGCTCATTTTCCTAGAGATCTATGGTGGTCTGACAAGAATGTGCATAGGCTCATATATTTAAACACCTGGTACCCAGCTGTGGAGCTGTCTGCCTGGGAAACATCAGTGGTACAGTCCTTATTAGAGTGTGTCTCTGGGGGTGGGGCTTTGAGGGTTTCAAAATCCCGTTTTCCTCTCTCTGCCTTGAACTGTGGATGAGATGTGAGCTCTCAGCCTGCCTGCTGTCATGCTCCCTACCGTGATGTGATGGTCATGGATTCTAACCTTCAGGGAAGAGTGAGCCCAGTAAGGGTTTTCTTTCAAGTTGCCTTGTCATGATGTTCTGTCAGGGCGTTATCAAAGTAACTAAACAAAGTGTGAACCAAGAATTAGTATGAAAAAAATTAGTTGTGTTGAGAAGCAGAGGCAAGACTGTGAGCTATGCTATACCACACAATACATGAGACTACAGAAAACCAAAGAAAACACAAAAATAAAGTAGAGATGAATTGAGCAACTCAGAAGAAAATTTAAAAACTTAAATACACATGGTCATAAAAATTTATCTACCAACGACACAGAAAAAAAGAGTTTTCTAAACATTTACATGATGGCATTTACATGATATTCCCCAATTCTTGAGAAATATATGTTCTTGAGAAAGTATTTATCAAAAGGTTAAAACGGTATCTCTAAGTGTGAGACTGTATGCTTTTATATTTTTTCTTCCCATTTCACTCCATCACTGAATAACAACGCAGTCATCAACAGCTGCAGCACATACCTATAACGCTGTGTCTTCCCCTGCATCTTCTTTAAAACAGGGGCGGTGTGCCCAGAGTCACTAGAGGAAGATGACGGAAGGTTGCTTTCTGCACCTCCTGTCCTCATCTTGGGATGTCACAACACTGAGATTCCCAACAGAAACACTTCCTGGGGCAGCTTCTGGAATGGGCTCCTGTTATCCTCAGGGTCCCCCTTGAAAAGGCAGACAAAGGGCAACGGTTTTCTCAGTGACATGAGCACAGTGTGGGGTCAGTTCCTAGTAAGTTAACACAAAACATCTGACTTTCTACAGGTATCTGGTGGGAAGCACACCACCTTTTCTATCCAATGTCATGATAAAGGGGTTAATTCTCAAGACCTAAAAGGTTTGGTTTACTCTAAACACAGTTCACCAGTCTCATGAAAGTTTGTAATCTGACTTTTTAAACTATTTAGTCACAAAGTGGCTCGCTCCAACTGCTTCCTGTATAGTCTGTGAACTTGTGCAGGCCTCACTGATGCTCCCTCAAGAGGGTAGCCAGGTGCCCTAACAACAGTCCCAGATCATTAATAGCACAGCACTGGGGGTATCAGAGATAAACAGGCTCTAAACAGCTAAAGGCTTTTGATTTTTGTTTTATTCTTCCTTATATATAGTGCTTCTCCCTCTTCTATTTGATGCTTTGAGGGAAGATAATGAAAGGAAGGTCAGAGACTCCTTTAGCACCACTACATAAAGCCTCAACATCAGTGGGTGGGTGTTCCAGACATTCTTTTTGGTTAATCAAAGAATTAATAGCTGCACGTAGGCAGATGAAACTGCTGGAAAAATGACTAATGGCTGTTAGCTGTAAGCTGGGAGTCACAGGCACAGACATTCAACTTCCTTGGGTTCTCAAACCCCTTGGTCTGCTCTATGAGCATTGTTAAAAATCACCCCTTCCTCCCTCACTGGTAACTAGACATCCTAGACACTCAAAACCGTTCTTCCCTGACAAAAACCAACTCTTAACACATTCCCATGGTAATGTCACAATGCCAACTCCTGCTCAGTCCTATCCAACCTGTTTCCTAAAACACCTGCCAACCCAACTACCTGTTAACCTTAACCTGACAGTTCATAATCCTTGTGCACCACCATCTACCTATTACACACTGCGTCAAAGCCCTCATCAGTCCCACTAAAATATACTCTCTCCATCTTTCCATGTCTAACAGGCAGTACAAGATCTTTCTTTTCTGATCCAGATGGCATTTACTATGTTCCCTTGTATGCTGTATCTCTGGATATGTACTGGTTCCATCTGGCCTAAAAGAGAAAATCCCCAAGAGTCCCTTATCTAGCAAGAGCTATACCTTGCTTATCTCTGAGCCAAGCTCAGTGTAACATCTTTGGATAGTATCCCTCTGATCAGTGTCTTCGCAATGAATGCAGTGGACACAGCTGCAAACAAAGGACTGCCTTTAAAGTCTGCATAAAGGGTCACTGGTAACTCTTGAGTGCTTGTAGGTGAATAGGGAGACCTCTTAAATTGAAACATTGAAGGACACTAGAATTCTTAGCTTTGAAGTTACAATAACTTTCTGTCCTTTACAAAGTTAAGTCATATACTCTGGTTCTCTATATTCTACTAGCTTATCACAAGCTTAGGAGTGGACATAAGAAAGGGAGTTCAAGACTTTTTCAAGAAAACATTTCATCAAATTCTATATTTTTTTAATTTAATATTCTGAACCATTCAGCTTCTTGCTGAAGTCTGTAGTTTCTACAGTAGAGGGGCATGAACCAAGCACATTAGGAAGGTATGCTATCCCAGGCTAAAGGGACTGAAGGAAGTTTAGGTATTCTGTAAGAAAGACATTTCAGGACAAAGCAGGATAGGGTTGTGGTACAGTAGTTCTTTGGTGGCCAACCTTTCCTTCCTGAAGGGCTACTGCAAGTGAATTATGAACCACCATGTGAAACAGTCTACAGGGCATGTCAGCAGCAGAGGACACACCAAGCTAGAGGATGATGTCATACCTGTAGCCTATGAAAACAGTCCTATTCCATGGGCAGTTCATTAGTGACACCATTATACAAGCTTACATGGCTATTATGGCTTAAAGTTGCATAAATGTTCATCCAGTTTTCTGTGCTGTGGGAAGTGGAATCTAAGGCTTCATGCAAGATATGCAAGCTATATTCCAGTCACTTCAAATATTTTTATGTAAAATACTTTATTATTTAATCAATAGTATTTTGAGTAATAATAGATCATATGGGCATCTAAAAAAACAAACAACAACAACAAAACAAAAAACCTTAAGAAGACCTCTCCCCATATCTTCTCTACGTAGGGAAAAAAATAACACGTTTCAAGCGAATTCCTTAACATTAGCTATAAGTTTTAAATTAATAGAGTAGGACAATAAGAGTGCTTCTATAGAGACTAGTGTGCAGATGAATGTGGGCTATTGTTACAGTCGCTTTCATTTTAACATCCCCTAAGAAAGGTCCTTGCCCATCAAACTATCACAAAATAATAGGCAAAATACAGGACAATTTAGCCTGTATTATGAAGTGTGAAACCCAGCAACAGTGAACACAGATGTCAAAAACTGTAGAGTGTAGTATGTGTAAGATGTGTCCTCTGAAGCCAAAAAATGTACAACGCCCTTCTGTTTCATACATTCTATGAGTCGGTTTACATAAACCACACACACACACACACACACGCACACGCACAAGCAACAACGCAACGCACACACTCACACGCACACAAACACGCAGGACACTATAGTATACGAACTATACTGTTCTAAACTGGGCAATCAGCTAGCATAACTTTTCTGTCATAAATCAGTTCACTGACTTTCCGTGGACTACTCTACAAATTCATTTTAATACAGAAAAACTTCTTTAGATACAGCAAGGATACTAGCAGGAGCATTGTGTCTGTTCCTCTTGCCTCTAGGTCAGTGATAAAAGTGAGATATTCAGAAAGAACTGGGGCAGAGATTAAATATAACAAAAATGTAACAAACCCAGTATCCCAGGGCTTTGATGACATCAAGTTTACACATTGGACACGTTCGGTGATCCAAAAGCCATGGTCAATGCATATTCTATGAAAAATATGCCTAAAAAAATTAAGTATGTATTAATGTCCTTAAAATAATATTCCCAACTCTTTAAAGAAAATAATGCATTTTACCAACACATCCCTTCATTAAAAGTTAACCAACAGTACATCAACATTGTAGTCTAGTCACGTTTCTATTTTCTTTTCTATTTTCCATTTAAACAGATTTTGGATTTAATAGTAAAATGTTTTTTAAAAAGTGAAAGCTTCTCTTCATTCCACAAAAAAAAAAAAAGGATGTATCAACTTCTACCACATACTAGGCACATCTTTTGTGCGCATTATTATGTATTTTTGAGATATGATCTTGCTATACACTCAAGTTAGCCTAGAATGTGCTATGTAGTCCAAGATTGCCTTTAATTTAGAATCCTCATACTTCTGCCTCCCAAATACTAGAATTATAGTTATGTGCTACAATGTCCAACCATTTTTAATGTGCCTTAGTAGAATACTTATAAACCACTTAGGCTAGTAAAGCCCATAAATAAGCTATCGCTAATAAACTAATCCTAAACTGGTCACGTCTTCTTTAAGTCTATAAATGACTCAAGTGAAAACACATGACAATACCTGTGAGCGGCAGAAAGAAGCTACTTCCTCTTGTGTACTTTTATGAACCCATCTTTAATAAACATCTGTTGCTACCAGTAGAACACACACATGTTCCCTTCTTGTTGGTTTATCTTGCCCCTTCCATGTTATGTATGAAGTAAGTCAGAGGCTTTGAAGCAGGACAGATTAGGCTCAAGCACCAGTTGTGACTAGACCACAAGGACCACAAGAAGCTATGTGTCGCCTAATTTCTACACCTACACCATGAGCTTTTCACGGTGTCTACAAGTATTTACCCAGTAACTGTTCATTTTTATTACTTTTTATTTTGGAGACAGGGTTTCCTCTGTGTAGTCCTGGGACTTGCTTTGTAGACCTGGCTGGCCTCAAATTCCCTGAGACCCCACCTGCCTCTGCCTCCTGAACACTGGGATAAAAGGTGTGCACCACCACTGCCTATTTGAAGACTTTCTTTAAACAAAAGCTGCAGAGCCATTAATAGCAATTCTTAATTATGAACAGTCTAGTCCAGCTTATCATTTTAACCTCAAATCAATACTGACTGACCCAGAGAGGTTTCCAAAAACAAGAAACTTCAGTTTTTGCTGGGGTGATGTTTTAACTCTACTTTTCAGTGTGTTTTCTGCATACCACGACCAATACAGGCTGGCCTCAAATTCAGAGTGGCTACTGTGCTGACCTTATGTAAATGCTGACAAATTTTGACACTTTCTCAGGGAACCCTTATTATTTTGGTACTCATTTTTTTTTTTTATTTCCTCAACAGAGGTATCAAGAAGGTAATCTTCTAAAACATACCACATTAAGAGTAAAATATTTTGTAAAAAAAAAAAAAAAAAAGCAAATACACTAACTTGAAACTTGATTCTAAAATATGTAAAGTATAACTGGAAATTTTATCAGACATTTAAAAAAATCTAATTTTTATACATACAACAAACTCTTCTGCTAATCAGCATTTGTTTAAGAAGTAGCAGATTATATAAAAATGAAAAATGTCTACTTCCCAGTGTTAAAACTCCACCTGTGCTACTGAAACCTGAGAAAAAGAGAGAATGTTTTTCACACAGCTTCAAAAGGAACCCACACCCAGGGCAATAATAACAGCAAACTACTGCCTGCTTTCAGATCATTGAAGGCCCTAGGTCCTTCATCCTTCTTGATTTCTTTCAGTAGAACATGTGTTCTGCTTCACTAGGTTTATAACAGAGTCTACACAAGCCCTGATAAAACTAAAAGCCAGTCTAAAACAAAGATATAATGGATCTTAGTGATCACCTTAAAGTTTCTCAAGCAAGAGACTTTAAGAAGTCTTGAAGTCAATATGAAGATAAGATAAATACGACCATAAGATCTTCCTATCAGAAAATGCCTGGAACTCTTTTGTCAGAAAACTGAAACTTGTTATTTTTAGATTTTTAGTAGGAGAAACTTATTCATACTTGCATGGCAGGATCTCTGATAACATCCTTTACTTTAAAGTTTTCAAATGCACACTGCACAATTCTCGGCATCAACATCAATTCCCTGCAAAGAGAGTTAGATGTTAAGAGTACACACACACATTACACATATAATAAGGTTAGGAAAAAAAAGAAAGCCGACTAAAACAATGGATTCTACTTTATGCTGGAACAACTGATCCAAAACACAGATAATCACATTGACATTTACTTCTTACCACTATAAGCAGTTATTTTAAAGAATATGAATAAAAAGGGAAAAAAATTCATTGCCTAATCAGGCATTAGCAGTGTTTTAAATAGTATGTTGTGTTTGGGGAAAAAAAATAGACTATTAAGGACTGTAGAAATACAAAACCCAAACTTTTTTCTTTTTTGAGACAAGGTCTCTTGTTTTCACAGGCTAGCCTCAGGTTCACTGTATAGCCAATTATGACCTTGATTTTTCTGATAATCCTGCCTGTATCTTCCAAAAGTTTAGATTATAGCAGTGAACCACAAAGCAAGTTTATATGGGGTGGGAGATCAAACAGGACTTCTTCAACGCCAGAAAAACACTCTACAAAGTTAAACTACATTCCAATCTTGCTGGCTATTATGGTTAAACAAAATATTTAAGTATAAATTTGAATATATCAAAAGAAAGAAGCTATTTGTCTTCTGGAATTATTTAAAAGAATCTGTATCTCTCTTAAAGAACAGTTACAACTTGGAGAAAGTACAAATGGCTACATATCTGAAATTTACTTCATTAGTGTTAACCTCCACACCCTCCTGATTAGAATGAGTCACCACTTTTGCCTAATAAATGACGAAAAGGCATAAAAACAAAAAACAGAAAACAAAAATTGCTGGCTGGTAGGATAGCAGAATTGGCAACATTCCTACAACTAAGAATCTATAGGCCATAGACTTTCTGTGAGTTAGTCGGGGTCATTGTAGCCAGGACAAGCTAGATTCTGGACACAGGGATTCCGGAACACAGCAGTGTGTACTTCTGAGACCACAATGTTTGGCAGCTCACAGTACAGAACACAGCCACACTATCCTTGAGCTGTTATTTAACCATTCCTTAGCCAGGTGTAGCAATTAACCAAGAATAGTAAAAACCTTATTTAGAAGTTACAGACATTATCAAAGACTTAAAATTAACTTTAATAGCATTTTAAAATTTATGTTATAATATTTTATGAAAGATTTTAGTATTTTTATATGTATTCTTTGAGTTTATGTACACCATGTACATACACAAAGCCTCAGAGCCAGAAGCACTGATTCCCCCGACCTGCAGTTATAGGTATTTTATAGTGCTGACATGGGTGCTGGAAACTAAAGCCAGGTCCTCTGTAAAGCAGTTAGCGCCATCTCCCCAGACCCTTAAATTCTATGTTAGTAAAATTCTATGAAAGTAACAATAGAAGTAAAATATTTTTACTTCTATTTCACAGTATGCAAGAAACTATTTATAATTCCTTAATAATTTACAAGCTTCCACAGTATCACAAGAAAAAAACTAGAAACACTTGTCTACAGAACTGGATAAGATGTAGACGCAAAAACTCATTTTCCTGTGTAAGTTTAGATAGAATGTAGAAATGGCTTCCAAATCCAGCACACACTTCACAGTCATTTAGAGATCTTTTAAGAAATTATTTTGGACAATTTTAAAAGCAGGTTCCTGGTTATCATACTTTAATAAATGTTGGGTATAGGAAGAGAATAGTATCAATTTACTTGTATTCTCAAGGGCTTGGCTCATTAAGTTACACATATGAACCTTTCTTCTCACATGTAAGCAATGAGATTTTTTGCTAAAGAGGGGGGGAAAACCCATGCAGCAGTCCAGTAGAATTTAAGTTTGTATAAAGTATTGATTTCCTCCCTGAAAATTAAATGAAGAATAAAATTTTTGTTCTTTTTTGAAAAAGGTTCTCTCTGCACTAGCCCCAGCTGTCCGGAACTTGCTCCTGTAGACCAGGCTGGCTGGAACTCACAGAGATCCGCCTGCCTCCACCTCCCGAGTGCTGGGATTAAAAGTCATGTGCCCACTACAGCCTGGGGAAGAATATATTTTTAAAAATCAATTCTCACAGCCTAGATCAGCATCTAATTATAAATCAGCAGAAGAATTCCTATTTAATACCCATGAAAAACTCTACACATACTCTGCTTGGCGAGTTACTAACTGTAAACTCTCGCTGGTGATTTGCATTGTAAGGAATTCAATACTTATACCAACTAGTAAAACTCCGCTATATACTACAGTGTAAAAGTTACTGGGGAAGGAATGATCCATTCATACAATCCGAGCAGACACTTAATCCTAAATAATGCCACAGAAGCCATTAATTAACAGATTTCAACTTTTAATACACAGGTTTATAATTTAATGTCTTTTAAGAAAGTCACTGTAAGTAGGGCAGAGGAAGAGAAGGAATAGTTTCTTTTATATTCTTCCTTCCATGAAGGGGAAGAGAGGACTGGAAGGTGAAACAGATTGAGTCTCAAAGCTTAATGAGCTAAATGAACAGTATCGACTGATTCAGCTCACAGCTACAAGGTGACATGAGGTGCTGCAGAGGACGGCCCACTATGAGACCAAATGTTATTACATTAACAAATTTTCCTTATAAGGGTGTATGCTTGAGGAGTTAGTGCATCTGGAACAGTGACTTTACATCTCTGACTGAGCATGTCAAATGGTTCCCCTTTTAAAAGTACAGTTTTAAAAATACTTTTCTGTCCTCTACAAATGTTTAGTTGTTTTCCCTGTAATTGAGGGGCTTTGAGAGAATGTACAAACAGTCTTGGATCCAACAGATGAATTTTATAGTTATTAGAGATTCATACTTTTTAAATGCAAATCATCTTTATAGTCATTTACTTTGGCCTACCATAACTTCAATGACAGGAATATTGGCACATTGTTGTCACTGGGTACATACAATGTAGGAACTATCTTTTAAATTAAATTTAATTCATTTAAACCTTTTGCAGGGGATGGGGTACTGTGGTCAATCCAGGACTTCATGCGTACTAATTAAGGGCTCTACTACTGAGTCCACGGATTGTAATTCATTTACATTTTAACAGTCATGTGACTAATGACTGCTAAAAATGGCCTCTTCATTGTTAATTTCTGTCAGCCTTTCTTTAAAATATTGAAACATGTGTATGAAGGCTTAGCATAAGCATCACATGCTTGTCACGGCTGAAGAGTAGACTGGAAAGAAAGTATTTCTCAAAACACACAAACATCCTCCAGTCTGAACCCCAAACAAAGCACAATGAAAGCATTACCTTCTCTCCATGCTTTTACAGTGTGTAGTGGAAGCTGGCCATAACTTTCTTAGTTTCCTTTCTATGATTCTTGGGGAGGAAAACAATATTATTAAGTAGTCTTTTAAAATAACCCACAAAACACAATGTAAACAAAGTTTTCATTAGTAAAAAAGTTAAATGATTACTTATAAAATAAATTAGAAAAAACTTTAATATATAAAAGAGCCATATAACATATAAGCTACTTGGTAAAAATTACTATTTTTCTTTTCTTTCTCCCTCCCTGCTTTTTGGAACTAATACTTTACTCTAAAGCCCTACTTGGTCTTGAGATAAAAACAAACCTCCTGTCTCAGCTTCCGAAACACTAGGATTACATGAGCTACTATGACCAGCTAAGAATGTATTCATTTACTTACTTGCTTATTTGCAATTAAGTCTAGGGTCTCACACATGCTGAACAAGTACCCAACCACAGAGCTATATCCCCAGTTCAGGAATAGCTGCTTTTAATTCCATATCTGGAAAAGAACACTCTTTCTTTTCTTTTTTCTTTTTCTTTTTTGATGTTGGAGTAGAACTGGAAACTCCTAGCACTCTAGACATGCGCTGGCCACTTAGCCACACTTTCACAACTTCCAGAAATACAATTCCTACACTTAACCCTGGCATGAAAAGTAACGATGCCCAGGAGAGAAGGCACCACCCAGTCTCCATCACCAGTCTCCAAGAGCCCTGCCTACTTATCAGGCCAGGAAGCCTATTGTGCATAGAACTGAGTGTGCTACTGGAAGCTCTGGCTTTTCTCTCTGCTCAAGAAAGGGTTTGCCTTCAGGTAATGGCTTATCAGCTACTCTAGTACAGACAGAGCTCCCCTTTGCTCCTCAGCTTCTGTCAAGCTAGAAAACAGGGTTACATATGTTCTTTCTGTCACATGCCCTTCTGCTAGTCCTCTCTGTCTACAAAAAGACAAAGAGGTTATGGTACCTATAGGAACCAAAGGTACAAAATGTGACCTAGACTTAAAATACATCCCAATTAAAAATTTATCAAGTTATGAGTACTTAAATAAGAAAACAAAATAGTACGCTTAAGTGTAACTTCAAGTAGTATATAGAATATACTGATGAGCTATCATTTATAATGAACCAAACTGAATTAATAAATTAAATGAATAGTTATCCATAACTACCTGACTTCCAAACTGTGAGCCAGCATATAGGAAACGCTGTATGTAATAGAATATTAGCCATGCTAATGAGATAATCATCATCGTGATAAAGGCAATGGCCACAAACACCACAGACTGACCACTGATGAATTCTTGCATATGACGGGTACCAATCCCTATGGTCATTTTTACTGGAATTCCTTTTTGCACCAGATCAAAAATTTCTCGTCCTTTTGGGTAGCTAATCATAATGACAACTGTATTTCCCGTTCCTGCACAGAACAAAGAGATGAACAAAGGCAAAAGTTAGATAAAATTAAGAGTCTATTCATTATTACATCAAATACATTTGAAAACTTCAACAGCTGGGCGGTGGTGGCACGCGCCTTTAATCCCAGTACTCAGGAGGCAGGAAGCAAGCAGATCTCTGTGAGTTCGAGGCCAGCCTGGTCTACAAAGCCAAGTTCCAGGAGAGCAAGGGCTGTTAACCCTAATTTTGAAAAACAAAAAAGAAAACTTCAACAAAAATGAGTAATTTTCAGAAAAACATCAACTGCCAAAATTGGTTCCTAAAGAGAAAACAGTCTGACTGAAGCCAGGACACCATTTAGACCCACAGGTGAATCATCAGACCTTTAAGAAGCACAAAATACTAATGGTATTATTTAAAACTGTTTCATAGCTATTAAAAGGACACTTACAATTTTCTCTAAGCCAGGCATGGTGGACATAGCAGACCTTCAGTTTAAAGATAAAGCAATGGACTACACAGTAAAGTAAAAGGGTCAGCCTGGCTAACATGTTGAGACCTTGTCACGCACCAACAACCCACTTCCTGCCCCCCCCCCAAAAAAACCTATAGTCCCGAGAGCTCGATGTAGGTCATGGTCAGAGAGTACTTGTCATAGTATGTACCAAGGTCCAGGGTATGCAAATGTGAGAACGTCTATAAAAAGTCTATCTAGGATATAAAACCCAAAATAGTAATAAAGGCAAAAGAATCATCACAGATTAATTTCACTTATGACTATGAATGTAAACTGCTTCCAAAACATGGCTATTAGATTTAGGGAGGTGTTCTACCAGAGTGGGTTCAGAATCTGCCCAGGGCTATAAAGAAAAGCCAGTCAAAAAAAAAAAAAAAAAAGATAAAGGAAAAGGAAAAAAAAAATTAGGGACTATGAGAACTCTATTGTGATCACACTACCATTTTGTTTTTCTTGTCCTGAGACAGCATTTATCCTCATGATGTAGCTCTGGATTTCATAGAACTCATTATGTAGACCAGGCTGGCCTAGAACTCAGAGATCCACCTGCCTCTGTCTCTCCATTGCTAATTAAAGGCATGCGCCACCTTGCTAAGCTTGTGATCACTACTATTATCAATCCTTTGAAGACATGGAACAGCCCTGAGACAAAAAGGGGGGGGGGAGAGAAAAAGGGGTGGTTGGTGCAAATAAAGCTCACTTTTATTATGACTAGGTATAAATTAATATAGCAACCCACAAGTAATCAACGATTAAAAAATACTCCAAGTCACATAGGAAAGTTGTTAACAATGAAAGCTGGACTAGTCTTTACAGTTAAAGTATTAAAACAGTGTGGTAGTAGCAGATGAAGACAGTCACAGAAATTAACCCAGGATGCAAATGATACAGAAATCAATTAAGAGAATTTTTTTTTTTTTTTTTTTTTGGTTTTTCGAGACAGGGTTTCCCTGTAGTTTCTAGAGCCTGTCCTGGAACTAGCTCTTGTAGACCAGGCTGGCCTCGAACTCAGAGATCCGCCTGCCTCTGCCTCCCAAGTGCTGAGATTAAAGGCATGCGCCACCACCACCACCCGGCCATTAAGAGAAATGTTTAAAAAAAAAAAAAAAACAGATAAAGGCAAATGGGTATGATACTGGGGGAAAATCTACATGTTTTTCTCACAACGCATGCCAAAATAAATAACTAAAATCTAAGATGTTAAATGTGTAAAGAAAAAGAAACTACAAAATCCAGAAGAAAGAAGAGAATTAAAATTCAATTAGAAAAATCCACCTAGAGGACTGGTAAGAAACGTGGCGGGTGATAACGCACAACTTTCATCCCATTACTCAGAAAGTCAAAGGCAGGGCAACCTGGTCTACAGAGCGAGTTCCAAGATAGCCTGGGCTACACAGAGAAATCATTTCTAAAAAAACAAAAAAGACTGATAAGCATTACCATCTAATTCTGTACCATCCCATCACCTTAAGAAGAAATCCTATGTCCATCCATTAGCAGTCATCTCCCATAAATGAGTTTTAAATGTATGATAAACATGTTTTCAGCTATCCGTAACATTAGCAAAAATGTAAAGTTTCATATATTCTACTGGCAAATAATATGCGTAAGTCAGCATTTGTATACTGTGTATGTGTGTACAGGGCAGGGGGGAGAGAGGACAGGGAAAGAGGGAGAGAGGAGAGATAGAATATGAATTACTCTTTGTATGGGAGACCACTGTATCCAGAAACTTAGATGTATTCATATATAAAACATGGCAGAATACTTGTAAAGATACTTTTATTCAATGATTTAAAATTTAATTAAAGATGTTTACTTTATGCATATAGTGTTTTGTTTGCAATGCATGTTGTTGTGAACCACATATGTGCCTGGTGATTGTGGAGGCCCAAACAGGGCGTCAGATGCCCTGTAACTGGAGTTACAGACAGCTGTGAGCTGCCATGTGGATGCTGAGAATTGAATCTGGGTTCTCTGAAGAGGGCACCCAGTGCTCTGAACTACTAAGCCATCTCTACAATCCTTCAGTGAGTTAAAAAAATAAAATCTTTTAAAAGTCAATAGTAAGGATTCTTACTGTCAAAAACATCCTAATGATGTTCTGATATTTCAGACTCCAGAACTGCTAAGTGAGAATTGGCCCCATGTCAGTAGACAGAATCCAAAATGAATGAACTTAGGTATTTCAGACTGTTCAGGAGGTGACTGGACATGCACAGGACAAACACAAAGTCTTTTTATTTCTTTCTCTATTAGGGTATGCTGCATAAGGCACGAGGCTTTTTTTGAATGTTGAGTGTCTTTCTTTTAAGACAGTGTCTCATGGCGGGTCCTTGAATTCCTCCTGCCTCTGCCATCCTGAGTGCTGGGATTAAATATGCAATACCATGCCTGGCAAAAATAAAACAAATTTCCTTTCAGAAAACTCATAATCACTACTCCCTTCCCAAAGTTTCAAGGACAGAAACCAAAAATAAGGTGGACATTAACTGAGAACTGTAACTGTACTTACCACTCTCTTTGCTTTAAAAAAAAAAGTGTAGAGCTAGGGGAATGGCTTAGCAGTGAGTGCACACCTACCAGGCATGAAGCTGATTCTATTTCCAGGACCAGGGGAAAATAAGTTTAACATCCACTTATCAATACCAACAGTATGCTGAATTTTCTCCTTCAGTTAGTTTTCAACCCAGTTGAAGTTAAACCAATCTAAGTGAGAAAGGATAAACAAGACTAGTGTTTAAGGGGTTGGGAAGCTGTTTAGTGATAAAATGTGTGTTTAGTATGGAAAAGGCAGAATTTAAACCCAACTACCCTCTCTAAAAATGTTTATTGCATGCTATATGAATAAGACAAACTCCTTAGCATGCTTGAGACCCCAGTTTCAGTCCCCAGTAACAATGAGAGGTGGGAAGCAGGCATGAAGAACTTGGCTGCAAGACAGAGCTAAAGAGATACAGCAGGTCTTCAAGACGCTAGGTGCCTCCAGCTTTGGCTGTTAACTGTGCCCACACCTTAGGCTCCCTTACTGATGAGGCTACAGGCAGCACCAGCACACTCAAGGCATACTGATAGGGATAAAAGAATTAAGAAGCCTAGGTTTGGTGATATCATAGACATCATTTACCTGGTAAACAATGATAGAAATTCTGGTGTGGGGTAAACAGCACAAAAATAAGCAACAAGACTCCCCAAATATCACTGCTTAGACCATTTGAAGGTACCATTTTCAAGTGGTACCAAAAAAGTCATTTCTTCCAGAAGAGAACAAGTTTTGCAGTAATACTTCTCAAAAAAAAAAAAAAATCATTTCTTTCTCTAGCTCTAGCCTCAGTTTAACAGGTTTTAAACAACACACCTTGAGGGTTGGTTGAGATGACTTAGCAGAAAAGAGCACATATTGCTTTTGTAGTAATTTTAGTTACTGTAACTCCAGTTCAAGGGGATCTGATGCCTTCTGGCCCCTTTGGGCACTTGTTCACATATGGTGCACACAAACTCATAAAACTGCAAATACATACTTATACAAATAAATAATTCTTTTTTAAAAAAAATCACATTCTTTCCCTGGAGAAAAGGCAGGAGCCTACAGTCTGCTACGACAGTGAACTGTGACATCACTGATGGACATACGAAAATGAGGACAATTGTTTGGTTTCTATAAACCTAGCCACTTTGACGACATGTCTTCTTTGGTGCTCTTGGTCCTTCTCCCCTTGGTCTCTTGGCCTCCTGGCTCACTCTGGGCCTCTTGGCTTCTGGTCCCTCTCTTGCCCTCTCTTGCTCTCCCCATTCTCTTCTCTCATAGCCCAGATATCTCTGGCTGTGCTCTCTCTCTCATATCTACAATAAATCTCCTCAACCATACCATAGGGCATCAAGCTCTGATTTTTGTGTGTTTGTTTTTCTCAAGAGAGGGTTTCTCTGTAGCTTTTTGGAGCCTGTCCTGAACTAGCTCTTGCAGACCAGGCTGGCCTTGACCTCAGAGATCCGCCTGCCTCTGTCTTCTGAATTAAAGGCGGGCGCTAACACCACCGCCTGGCATGTTCTCATTTTTTTTTCATTCATCTGGTGAAAACAAAGCATACACTATTTTATCTTGGTGATTTCCACTATGATCTTAGCCACAGGAAATTTACTGAACTGCCAGAAGGGCACCCTTGTAAGGTGGCTTCTGTCTGCAAGATGATGCTGAAACCAGTTTGAGCCTAACTAAAGGAAACTATGGTTTTTTCAACATGTACAATAATGACCCTGAGAAGACATACTGAGAGGCAGGTATTGACCACCTTCAGGAAAATATCCAGCAATCCAGGAACATGGATAGTAACAACTACAACACAGTTATAACCCACCTAATATTATGACAAGGTACAAGTTAAAGGCCTGTTTAATAAAAAAAGAACCTTGCAGAACATTTCAAATAGAAACAATGGTGTAATTCTGCCATCTTGGTTAAAAGCTTTTATACTGAAACCCAAGTGGCTTCTACACTACCAGTTGATAACAATTTCTTGTGCCAATATCATCACATTCTTTTTGACAATGAGAGATGGGGTGTGCAGGGCAGGGGAGACCCATCACAAAACATATCACGTAAAGCAGAAAGCGGCCATATTCTGGAGAGATGGCTCAGAGGTTAAGAGCATTGCCTGCTCTTCCAAAGGTCCTGAGTTCGATTCCCAGCAACCACATGGTGGCTCACAACCATCTCTAATGGGGTCTGGTGCCCTCTTCTGGCGTGCAGGCATACACACAGACAGAATATTGTATACATATAAAGAAGAAAGAGAAGAAAGAAAGAAAGAAAGAAAGAAAGAAAGAAAGAAAGAAAGAAAGCGGCCATATTGTCATTCTATAGCTGCGGGCTCAGAAAATTTCAGGGAATTGTTCAATGTTACACATCACCTCAAAATGCTGGTTCTTGGGGTTGGAAAGCTTATGTCCAAGGCAGTATTCATTCCTTTAGTGTTCCATAGGGTGTGTAGTTGCAGAGCCAGACCAGGGCTCAAATCTCATCTTGTTCACTGCCTGAGGGGAGGTGTGTGCTCCTGGACAAACTGCCCTCTGAGAATGATTCTTCTTTGTTGCTGTTGTTAATTAGTTTAAGAATGATTCTTTGGCCTGCCACTTATAAGCACGTAGAATAAAGAGCTTTAGATATGAGGATAATCTTGCTTGGAGTAGAGGGACCCTATCCTGATAGGCACATTTACACTTTATCTTCGTGAATAAAGTTTAATGAACCAAAGGAAAGGAATTTTTCTAGGTCATGAAACAATCACAGAATCAGATCTGAGATGGTTCAGTGGTTAAGAGCACTTGCTCTTGTTCCAGAGGACCCAGGTTCAAATCTCAGCACCCAGATGGAACTTGCAACTGTCTCCAGTTTCAGGAGATCCAATAACCTCTTCAGTCTCTGTGGGTACTGCACATCCATGATGCACAAATAACAGTATGCAGATAAGAAACTCAAAAGAAAATAAATCTTTTAAATACTTATATTTGAGAAAATGATGAGTCTAGCTTGGCTAGTTACTAAAAACAGGCATTTTGTTGAATAAAGAGGGAAGTGAAAAGTTAACCAATATTAGAAAAGTGCAAACTCAGTTTATTTACAGAGTGAAAAAAATTATACCATGTTTTAAAAGTTGTAGCCTGTATAGGCAGTGCCTAGGAATGGGGATGGCTTGTTATCCAGCAGTTTCAGCAGCAAGACTGCTTCCAGAACCTATTTTAAATTGACAAAACTCAGTGATGACTTCTTCTACTCTGTGATTTATTCACTTTTCACAGCTAATCAGGAGGCTGGGGCAAAGAAGTTCCCAAAGGCCAGCACGATCAATATGCCAAGAACAATTCTCAAAGAAGGGGCAGGCAGATGAACAAGCAGCAAGGGAGATGGGTAAAAATGTACAAGCTCTGAAGTGAGTTTGTGCACAAGTTAAGGGATGTCACACACATCTACCAGAGTCCCTCAGACTTTATTTCCTGCCAAATCACAGGCTCTCTGGTCCAATCCAAAAGAGCTAATCTGCTCAAGTAATTTTTGTACAATTGTGTCTGCACTGGCACAGAGAGAAAAATCTCAGTTAAACAGTGAATTTTCTTCACAGGTGGCATAGAGACTTGAAGCATAAGAAATGAGCCTTTGGAATTTTTTTTCTTCCCCAGGGCTTAGTGTTGTTATCATTCTTGCTTGACTAAAAAATGTCATCTTGCACAATCTCACCCACAAAGTAATCTCTATACTGTACATTAGGCAGACAGCTCCCTAAGGGCAGTTTCTGTTTTATCTTTTCCTTCAGCTGAGTACAATGTCATTGTACACAGCAGCATCATAAACCTTCTTGTTGAGTAAGATACTGAACAGTATTTTTAGCAAGTCAAATTACCAGTAACAGAATTCCAAATGTTCCCATGCCAAAAATAAAATGGTTTCCATTTCCTTCTCAATTTTTTTGTGCTCCTCTTGCTACCTTGTCAGAAACAACACAGTTGTAAAGGATTAGCACTTGGACAATAACTTCAAAATTTAGGATTAAGACTTACGAATGTAATAGACCATTTCTCCTCCCAAGGTAACTAAGTTTACTTCAGTATTGTCTTGAAGGAGATAAGAACCACTGAAATATTTAAAGTAGTAAATTGAATTTCTGGTGGAAAAAAAACTAATTTAACAGCAACAACTGATCTTGAGGTTCCAATAACAGAACCTCTTAAACTTTCAGGTTTTCCTTTTTATAAATAAACTGCCACATTGTGGCCATTTCTATCCCCTAAGAGAATCCTCAACAAAACCAAGATTCAGTGCAAACTCAGCTCTACGTGCAGTCACTGTTATTAATTTTATTTGTGTGCTGCACACACACACACACACACACACAGGTATACAAGTGAGGTGCCCAAGGAGGCCAGAAGAAGGAATCAGATTCCCTGGAGCTGGAACTACAGGCTCTGTGAATCATCTAACATGGCTCTGGGAACTGAAACGGGGGGGGGGGGGGGGGACGGGGACACGGGGACGGACTTCTGTAGAAGCGATACTCACTCTTAACCACAGCACCATCTCTCTAGCCTCAGATAGGCCTCCTTTCATAAATCTTTTCTCATTTCTTTATAGGTCACTCTTCATTAGATGGAACAAGTACTACCTGTTTAATTTATCAGGTTTGTGGCATGGAGCATGGATGGCCTGTGAAAGGTTTCTTTATGAATAAATAGATTTGAAAACCTAGCTTATCTCCCAGGACTACAACCGAAATGACCTAGGAAGAAGAATTACAGTAGAGAGGAGGTAATCTGGAATGTCTTCTTTGCTGTAGAGCTTAAGCTGAGTTTGCACTAAATCTTGTTAGATAAATGTTTAAAAGGTTGGCTAGGGTGAATGAGGAGGACACAATTCACAACTGGGCAACATAATTATAAATATTTTTGTATGATTTGGTTTTAGTAAAAAATTTTGGGGTGCAGGAAGACCTGGAGAGATGACTCAGTAGTTAAGAGAACTTGGAGCTCTTTAGCAGAGGACCTGGCGATTCCCAGGACCCCCATGGTGACATAAAAGCCACCATAACTCCAATTCCAGTGCCCTCATCTGGCCTTTATGGGCACCAGCTATGCATGTCGTATGTTTCCATACATGTAGACAAAACATTCATACACATAAAAATAAATCAATAAAAAAATCTGGCCAGTATGATGATCCATGCCCATAACCCCAGCACTTGGGAGGCTAGAAAAGATCATGAGTTAAAGAAGGCACAAGCTACTTAGCAAGACCCCACCTAAACATTCAAACACAAACAACAAAACGTCACCACCACTACCTCCCCTGAAAATGCATTTGTTGAAAATTATACTGAATACTTCTCCTGAGAACTCTTTTGCAGCCTTTCCATGTTAGTTCACTTCAGAACCTTTGGCCTTTTGCAACATTACTTCTGCTACATGGAAGTCTTATAGCCCACCTACTACACATACACATAACTCCCCAATGTCCTGAACCTGTCCATAAAGTCAGTATTTCTGGGGAACTGTCCTAGTTGACCCCATCCTCTATGAGGTGCCACTTCTGGTTAGTTACGCACCAAGATATATTTTAAATTCAAATTAAAGTTGTAGATCAGTTGAGAGCACATTATCACAGATAATCAATAACTGGCTATGCATAAAAGACTATGTAATATGCTTTGCCAATACAAAATGAATACCTCTTAATATACAGCTTCTCTAAAGTTGGGTATTTCTTTTTCTTTTTTCCAAGACTAGGTTCTTAGAACTAGTCACAGTGAACTTTTAGTTAAAAGGCTTATGTTCCATCATTTCAATATTGTGGCCATTTTCAGGGATCTTAAAAGCCTTGTACTGTCTTTAAAGTCTTAAAAGACTTTGTAATGTAGCATCACCATGGCAAACTTTTTCTAAATGTCTGCAGAAATGTTCAGGTAAACAAACTGGCTGGCTTAGCTGGGTATTTTTTCTCTCTCTGAAATCCTTCTTGCAATTCAAGTCCTTTCTCCAGCCGTTTGCCAATTGTTTGGCACTTGGTAAATAACATTCAAGGACGTAAAATGCCATTCTTAAAAGGCTGTGCCAAAATTTTAGCTAGAGGAGTGTGTTACTTATTAACCTACCATAACTACAGTAAGGTCAACACTAAGACTTTAATGATTTGGCTTCTATCTATTTTTATCTATCTTGGTCAAGATAATTTCTACACCTTTCAGCATCAACACCCAGCCTTTAGGCTAAGCACCTGTGCATATAATTCAGTTAAGTTTAAACTCTTCTGGCCTGGAAGGTTATGTTTATTGACAGACCATAAACTCTTCAGAGGCAGGCATTCATCTTAGGTATTTCCAGCTCTGAGTAAGTACAATACTTGGTCCTGCTTAAGACTGCTTAAGAGAGAGAATATTAGCATAACTCTAAGTCCTTACTGATGTTTCTGAGATAGCATCATCACAACTTAGAGACAATCTCTAAGTTTCAGTAATGACTTAAATTTTAAAAGTTACCTAGAGCTAGATTCCAGTGAAAGGAAAAATGGGTTTAAGAACTGGGGAGAAATTCTCCCCACAATTTAGGAAGATTATCAGTATGCAGTTTCAGAAGCACACGCCTACCTGTTTCATAGACATCCAGTGTTACACATCAGCACTAAGAACAGCTGAATAGTGAATTTTCCTAGCTTCAGTTACATTCTGACTATACAGAGGAAACCAACCTAAGTCTAAACAGCCTCAGTGGCTCTAAATATTCAGCTCAAATTTAAATAGTCTTGTCAAAGCTGGCTTCTCCCATCTTCTTTTGTTTTTTGAGAAAGGGTTGCTCTGTGTGGACCCAGATGTCCTGGAACTTACGTTATAGACCAGACTAGCCTCGACCTCACAGAGACCTGCTTGCCTCTGCCTCCAGAGTGGTGGGATTAAAAGTGTGCGCCACCACTGCCCAGCCACAAAGTGATGCCATTGTCATTCCCTGGTACCCAAATGAGCTAAGTTTCTTGAGAGTCACAACCTTTCCACTTTTGCAGTCCCTACAGACCCAGAGTTTAAAATGTTTCCAGCTTTTTCTGTTATCAATCGCACAGCTACCAAATTAATATTATATTCCTTTAGATCAGTGGTTCAAAATGCTAGATAATTTTGTTGCCCCTTAAGTTTTGGCAAAAATCTCAAGGCATTTCTAGTTGTCACAATTGTGCAGAAAGCATCTAGGATGTGGGAAGACAGGAATGCAGCTAAGCATTCTATAGGGCCACCAAGTAATCTGGGCTAAGTTTTAAAAGGCTTTTGAGTATGTTTCTTTACTTGAAGAATGGAGTTAGGAATCTACCTTAAAGGGCCCTCAGGAAGATTCAGTCACTTACACATCTCATTTTTTGATGCGTGTATTTTCACACATTTTTTAAAGGTGCTAACTTTCCCTTTAAAACGTCAGAATTATCATGCTCAGAAGGCTAGAAAGGAGACAAATAATGGGAACAGAAGTGTTCCTCCACTGAAGACTCTAATTAACTTCACTGAGGTGTTTTCTGGGACCGGATAAATTATATGACAACAATATAAACAAGAAAGGTTGCTGAGCCATGGTTAGAACAAGTGTTGTCTGCTTGGGAGGATGTTAATGTCATTATCAAAAAATGCAGCAGGGTAGAGTTAGAAAATTGTAGGGTGATGAGCCTGTCATTTAAAAAGAAAAAGTCTGCATGAAGATGTGTATGCACCTAGAAGTGCACACACCCAACATCAAGGAATCAGGTTCAGCACCTGGGCCTCTTTTCATTGGCAGAATAATTTGGGAACGCTGTAGATGGAGCACATCTATAATGTTAGGAGTCTTGTGGAAACAGGGTGTGTGGACAATGACAATTAGGCCAATTTGTAATCGCTGAATTAACTGCACCAAAAACTGCCTGACCAAACACCACCACGGAGACATGTGTGGGGACATCTGTACTCATTCTTACCTACCTCTGTCGGCAGCCAAACACACCTTGTATTCTCAAAGACCCAACTTCTTCAGGCATTTCTCCTTTCTAGCAGATTACTTTCATGCAATTTAAAGTCTCCCTACCTGCTACTACTCCACCCTACTATGCTCCAACACTTTGAACCCGTTTCTCTGCTAACCTGGAATCAACCTTCCAGAAAAAGAGTTGATCCGCAAATGGAGGTCACTTCCTGGCCATCAAATAGCCATCGTTCCCAACCGTCTATAAAAACGGTCAAACCCATGTCACTTTTTACTTTATAAATTCTGCGTTGCATTCAAGCCAAAACAGAACAACAATAACAACAACAGCACACAGTACAGGAAAAGGATGTCTGACTTAGTAGCAGCAGAAACAAAAAACGGTAATCACAGGAAATTCAGAATGAGTCAACTGTGTGAGGCCTTAAAACGAAATGTGATTTTAGAAGGTGCACCAGAAATCCGATCAAATTCTGGGTCCCTGAAGAGAACTCTGTCCCAAGGATGGTATTTTGCTAACTCATCCTTGCCTGAGATGCAACCTGCTGTCCCTGGAACAGTGTGCTTAAGGACCGGCCTCCCGACAATGAATAGGGTGAAACGATTTCATCTGAACGCATTGCTGTCCAAACACAATGGGCGCGTGCGATCGCCCTCCATGTGTCGAGAGCGCCCAGCAAGCCCAGGTTTCCAGAGTCGGGTTTTTGATATATTCAGAGACGCCTCGTCAAAGTGAAGAAACCAGACAGGCAGCAAGCCATCGCTTTAGGCTGGTGAAGAGCCGATGCGACCCTGGAGTGCGCCGGGGGAAGGATCTCCCTCCGCTCCCACACAGGCACCACTCAGTCAACTTTGGAAGACGGTGAAGCGACCTTAGGCGACCCCGGCGATCAGGGATCTGGAGACCTTTTGCAATCGGGAGGACCTTCCTCCGGCGGGAGGGTCCTTTGCTACTCTCCTGCCGATCGGGTCGCTTCCCGGCCTTCTCTTCCCCCCCCCCTCCACCCCGAGGGGGAAAGCTCCGAGCCAGTGGGGGGCACGCACTTCCCTCTCCACGCCACCCGGGAAACCAGCAGGCTCGCCCCTGCCCCGGAGGGCGGCCCCGCGCCCGGCCTGCTCACCCGCGTGCGACATGGGCTCGGTGGCGTTCCCATAGTTTTTCTGGTTGTAGACCACCACCGCCGAGGCGTTCCTCCGCGCCGCCACCAGCACCTTGTCCTTGAAGGTGCAGCCGCCTCGGGCCACCAGCGCGACCCAGGGCGCGGCGCCCAGGCCGCCGGGCGCGACGAAGCGCGTGTCGGGCGCGCAGCCCTCCTCGTTCCCGTGGGCGCGCGGGATGCCCACCAGGCCCTGCTTGTCCTCCCTGGGCGAGCTGTCGCCGAAGCGGCCGCTCTCGGACACGCTCCACACCGTCTGGTTCGACAGCGGGTCCACGTACTCGATGCCTACCATGGCCGAGTACCACTCGAGCGCCCCGCCGCCCACCCCGGGGGCGCACAAGGCCAGCGCCAGCAATGTCAGCGTGTCCCGGGCCCCCGCGCCAGCCGCGGGCCGCCGTCGCCGCGCCGCCATGGCGGCCCGGCCGGGCTGCCGAAAAAGAAGAGCTCGAGAGCCGAGCGAGCCTGCTCGCTCCAGGGCCGACCCGCAGCTCTGAGGAGGCGGCCGCCGCTCGCGAGACACCGCCGAGCGCGGCGGGGGCGGGTCCCGCGGCGCACGCGCACCTGGAGGGGCGTGAGCGTGAGGGCGCGGCGACGGAAGGGGTGGGGCCCCGCCCGCCCGCCGCTCTCAAGGTGTGCGCAGGCGCGGGCTTCTGTGCCTCCGGGGCCGTGGGCGGCCGTGCTGGAGCTTGCAGATGCTAAAGGCGTCTTGTGTAACCGGATGTCTAGAGTCCCCAAGTCTGGGGAAATTTGTGTGGTTCGGGCAGGCAAGCGTGGGACTGCGGTTGTGTAAAATCTCTCAGAGGGTGGAGTTGCCTGCGCCAGGCACACAGCAAAGGCCTGGCTGTCTAAACCACTTCAAAACAAAGCAAAACGAAACGAAACAAAGCAGCCTGCATGTTATCCGGATGCTTTTTGTTAACCGACTTCGTTGATTCTTTGTTGCTCTTCTCTCAAGGGTTCCTGTCAACCCTTTTTGTTAGTTTATACGTAACACGTAGGCTTCTATTTGCAGGAAGACGAAGGTGCCACATCAATCAAAGAGAAAAAAAGGAGGAAGATCTGTTTGAAAATAAATGTTGACTGATAAATAGTCCTATGACAACATGGTGGGTAATTTTTTGTGTATCATGAAATAATCCTGAACACCCTTAATATGGTTAATCGCATGCATGATAACTCTTTGCTCTGGTTAAAAACTTGGAGGGTTGGATAGAACTGAGGTTTGTTTCGCTCCCTGGTAAAGCATCTCCCGAGCTTGGAAAGTGTTTCTCCTTCCTTTGAAGAATATGAAGTCTTACTGGACCCCAACAGATATGTGAGATTTCTCCCTCCCGCTGAGGTGAAACATCATACATATAAGAGCTACCAAATATCAAAATACATTTGAAATACTTGGTCATATACGAGCTACTGAATATCAAAATACATTTAAACCTAAGAATTGGACACTTTTAAGAACTTAGCATAGTTATACACTGTCAGTCATTTCTCTGAAGACAACATACACAGAGAGAGAGAGAGAGAGAAAGAGAGAGAGAGAGAGAGAGAGAGAGAGAGAGAGAGAGGAAGAAGAAGAAGAAGAAGAAGAAGAAGAAGAAGAAGAAGAAGAAGAAGAAGAAGAAGAAGAAGAAGAAGAAGAAGAAGAAGAAGAAGAAGAAGAAGAAGAAGAAGAAGAAGAAGAATATGCTGTGACAGACCTTCAGCTCATCTCCCAAGCCCGACTTAGGCACACTCACACTATCCTCTGGGTCTGAGGGGCCTCAGGTACCCTCACCGATCTCTGCGGAATGTGTTAAACCAGTTTCTCCTGAGAACCACTGACATAAAGGTGCCCCAAGTCTTTAATTAGACTGGCCTTTCAGCAGAGGCCTGCTTCTCTCCTGATGGAGCAACTGAGCTCCTGATTTCAAAACGCACTATGTGGTTGTGCCTCTTCTGCTAAGTGTGTTCCCTGTGAGATTCTTTTGTGTTTTTCTCCCTTTTTAAGTAGTGTGAGCAGAAGGCCAAAAGTTCCCTTTGTGTGGCAATAAGCTGTGAGATTCGCGAAGTCATATTTTGTTCATCTTTTCATTTCCTCCAAGCAAACCACTAAGGAGCTGAAAAATGAAGTTTAGAGCTCTGATTTCTGATTGACTTGTTTCTCTTCCTTCTTTGCACAAGGGTCTATGATTACAGGAGACTGGTTGTTGCTGCTCAGACCATGTGTTTTCTGTCAGATCTTAAACCCTCTCTTGCTTCTCTTTTGTCTTTTGGATTGCATCTGTGGTCTGAAACACAGCCTGAATTCCAGCTGTGAGGAGCTTTGAAGTTGACTCTCTTCTCCCACTTCCATTACTAAAGTACCTTATTTTTGTTTTATGTATATAAGAGTTTTGCCCGCATATCTAACTATGCACCAATGCTTTTAGATATTCCTGAAACTGGAGCTTTAGACTGTTACAAGCCAATACGTGGGTACTTGGAATTGACCCTAGGTTCTCTGGAAGAACAGTCAGTGTTCTTAACCTCTGAGCCATCTCCCCTGCCCCAGTAAAGGATTTTTTTGAAGGCCCATAGGATTTTAAACTGAAGGCCTTTCCTGTGTTTTAGACCCAGAATAAGGTTGTGTGTTGTGGCCCGAGGAACAAGCTCTAGAACCCCTGACACTGTCTCAGCCATGCAAATACTTGCAGTCCACAGAATACATCATTGTGGTTTCATGCTGCCTGACACACTACTTCCTTCTTCCTGAATGACCTCCTTCTTCTGCCTTTTGTTCTGGTAAACACTACATTGGTCTTAAAATTTTAACCTCTTGGCTGTTTCTTCTGTAAAACCTGTCTTGGCTGCCTGTAGGGTAGCAGAAATGCTTTCTGTTTCCCATGATACTTGAGCACAATATGTACACACATTATTTTCATGCTACTGATGCTGATTTCCAAATAGGGTTTAGGGTCTTCCCAAGGGCCAGGATTACTTGGTTGCTCTTTCCACGTGCCTATGTCAACCAGGAGTATAGGAAAGCTTTCTATACGGGTCAAACACTATTCTACAGTAAAGGACTCATGATTAATCAAACACTTGCTCAAAAAAGTCAACTTGGCTAATAGGGCAGCACAAACTTCTTGGTTTTTAACTTTTTCTTTCTATTTTTTTCTGTTTCTGAGACCAAGTTTCTCTGTGCAGCTTTGGTTGTCCTGGAACTTGCGTTTAGACCAGGTTGGCCTCGAACTCACAAAGATCCTCCTGCCTCTGTCTCCAAAATGCTGGGATTAAAGGCGTGCCCCACCACTACCCAGCAGGTTTATATTTTTTCATCACCAGACCACTCCTCGGCTTGTTTTCCCTGCTGTGAAGCGCTACCACTGGCTCAAACTTCTGAGACCCTCCTTGTGTACTGACTGCCAAGTCCCACTCCACCTCCCTTTCCCCAGAAGAGCTAACAGGACTTATCACTAACATTTATTTTTGAAGGGAAAGAACAGAACTATCATTACCATTTAATCGTTTTAGTGTGGGACATTTCAAATAGTTCTCAGACTAGAGAAATTAACAAATGGAGCTCTCTGCACTCCTAACTTAGGTTCGAGAATGACCAGCACATGACTATCAGTTTTAGGTAGACACATTCTATTACATTACTTTGAAGGATACTCCGAGGATCATAATTTTTTTGTAATACTTTTATTATGCACTCATGACTATTGCTTTTTGTTCAGTTGATTGGATTTAGACTCGCTATGGAAACACGCCTCTGGGTTTGTCTAGGACATTTCCAGGAAGGTCTAACTGAAGATGTGCATTAACTGACTGTGGGTGGGACCATCCGGGACCCCAGAACAAATGGAAAAAGAGAAAGCAAAGTGAAGAGTAGAATTCATCTCCGCTTCTTGTCTGCAGATGGAGTGGGACTAGCTGTCCCGTGCAGCTGACATCATTACTTCCTGTCCTTCACAGGACTGCCACCTTTGCACTGTGGGCCAAAAGAAACCCTTCGCGCCCTCTCCGTAGCCTTTGTCAGGTCCTTTGCCCACAACCAACAAGGAAAGTGTATGTCCCAGAAGATTGGTTACCAAGGGTGCGGTCTTTGCTGTGATGAACCTGACCGTGTGATCCGACGGCCTTTGACCTTCGTGGAGGAATGGCAGAAGAATTTGGAGCACTCAATAAAATTTCCAGGAGTCCCCGGAACTCTGCTAACCTGAGCTCCACGGGCCAGGCTTGTGGGAGTCTGGAGAGCTAGGATGCTGAGAAAGATGGTTTAGAAGGGAACAAGACGATCAGGAACTGGGCTGGAGGCCATTTGTGCTACGCTCCCAACAAAGGGTCTGGCTTCATTCTGCCTAGTCCTTTGAATTTACGTGAGGCAGAATTCAAAAGCAATGTACTAATGAATGTTGGGTGGAAGAAATTTCAAGACAGCAAAGAAGTCAGGCTGGAGCAGGGCTGCTGTGCACTGTGTTTAATTTAGAGCTACAGCGAGAGCAGCACAATATAAAAAAATACGCAGTCTGGTGAGGAAAAACAAGTAAGAAGTTTAGACTTGTGGACAAGGAGGTTTCAGACAACCCATCCATTAACTGTTAACGAAATTAGCAACATTAAAAAGAAACCTCACATTCTTCACAGGGACAATCGGAAAAGTGCCCTGTGGCAAGACCACATTTATCATCGAAAGTTCCAACCTGTGAAAATGTAGGTTAGTAGGAAGAAGAGACCCTATACTTAGGATGCCACCACAGCAGATCCCTGCTTCAAAATGGTCACCTAGTACAGTGTTTCTCCAGGGCGCCAGCCCTGAAGACACACGATTGGCACAGCAGCTGTGGCAGGCCGCAAGGGAATCTTTACGTTCAGGACCCCCGGGACCAAGTGCTCAGCATCAAGGAGATTTGTTTGCCCCAAAGGGACAGAGGACAGGGAATAAGAGACAAAGACAGGAGATAGAGGATGAGGGAGAAGGGGAAGGGATAAGGGGGGAGGAGTATTAGTCCCAGAAGTAGAGACAAGCAACTGCCTCTGGATAGAGGAGAGAGATGTGACCCACAGGCAAATGGTTAATAAAGGTAAAAAGGGAAACCCCTGTGACAGGACAAAGTGTTTAATTTTAACTGGGTATGTTAATTAGGTGAGTTAAAGGGGACTTTTGATTGTTGGGCTTCAATACTTTGATAGCTGGATCTTGATAGTCAGTCTCTCAGGAGGAGGAAATGGCCAAATAATAGAATAGACCTTGATGGCTAGCTTTAAGAATGTAACCTAATGATTTTTAGCAAGGCAGAAGGAATGGGTGTGAAGGGCAAGGCCTGCCAGAGTCACGTGGCCATGCTTGACTGACCGGAGTCCCTTCATGGGCTACATCTCAAGCTAATAGCAGACCTAGGCAATATTGTCCACATAGTATTTGTTTTATAGACAAGAAATATACAAAGTAAGAGGGCTATAGTTGCTTACACCAAAGTTCTGGACAAGACAATGGGACAAGACAATGTATAGTATGGCTAGATTCCCTGCAAGGAAGACCTGATCGTCTTAAAGCCAAGAAGATAGAAGCCTAAGTTGCAATGGAATCCCAATGTCTTAGGGTTTCTATTTCTGGGAAGAGACTCCGTGACCACAGCAACTCTTTTAAAGGAAAACATTTAATCAGGGTGACTCACTTACAGTTCAGAGGTTCAGTCCATTATCAACATGGTGGGACATGGTGGCATGCTGGCAGACATGGTGCTGGAGAAAAGGCTGTTACATCTTGATCCATAAGCAACAGGAAGTGAACTGTACTACACTGACCACAGCTTGAGCATATGAGACCTCAAAGCCCACCCTCCCAGTGACACACTCCCTCCAAGAAGGCCACATCTACTCCAACAAAGCCACATCTCCTAATGTGCTCCTCTCTTTGTGGGTCATTTTCTTTCAAACCACCACACCCAGGCTGTTGGGACTGTCAACAACTTGGGATGTGAGCAGAAAAATTCTTTAGGCCCTTAGTTGAGTTACACCAAGAGAGAGGCTATGGGTGCTTGTAGGAGGCAGAACTAGAGGAGCTAAGATGACCAAGGCTATTGGAACCTGGCTGATTCCATCATGAGCCCCAGACAATGGACATGAATCTTCAGGACTTAGTGTTTGCTTTGCTTGGTTTCAGTCTTGCTTTGGTCCTATCTTTGCCCTTATTCCTCCATTTTGGAGTGGGACTATTTACTACGTGCCATTATATGTTGAAAGTAAGGAACTTCTTTTTTTAAAAAAATTACTGAAGTTTAAAATTAAGAGATCGATTTGCATTTCAGAAGAGACTTCAGACTATTTATATTTATATTTATATACTTATTAATATTTTACATATATTTTAAGCATATTCTTTCTTTTCCTCAACTCCTTCCAGATCCCACCCAACTTCATGATCTCTCTCTCTCTCTCAAAATAAAAACAAAAAAATTGAAAAACAAGGACAAAAAAAAGCAAAATAAAAAGCACACAAAAATATGAACTCTGTTTTGTGTTGACCAACTACTACTGGACATGAGGTCTATTCTGAAGTGGGGTTAATGTACCCAGTGATACTCCCTTGTGGAAAACTGGTTTTCTCTTTTCCAGCAGGCCTGAGTTGCAAGTATTTTCTTGTTTAAGGGTAGGGCTTTGTGTCTACATCTTTTTCTTGGTCCAGGGAATTTTGTCTGGTTAGACCTGTGCAGGTTTTGTATGTGCTGTCACTGTTTCTGTTGTGTCTGGAAGTTTCCTTGGAGTCATCCATCAACTTTGGCTCTTACAATCTTTATCCCTTCTCTTTTGTATAGCTTCGTGAGCCTTGAGGAAAAGGATTTGATAAGAACATCACATTTAGGAGTGAGTACTCCAAAGTCTCTCGTTCTCTGCACATTGTCCAGTTGTGGGTTAATTGTTAAGATGTTAATTGTTAAGATGTTAATTGTTAAGATGTTAATTGGCATCTACTGCAAGAAAAAGCTTCTCTGATGAGGATCAAGTAATGTTCTGATCTATGAGAATAGCAATATGCCATTAGGAGTCCTCTTAGCAAAATAATTGTGGTAGGTTTCCCCTAGGGCCTATGACTTAAGTAGCTCAGGTTCTTGGTCACTTTGGCAGTGTCATGCATGGGTTCTGTCTCATGGAGTGGCCCTAAAATCAAATAGTAAGTGATTGCTAACTCCCATAATGTCTGTGTCACTAATCCACCAGTCTGTCTTGGCTGGTGGACTTTCTTTTAGCAGGCAGGTTTCTGTTATAGGTCTCAGGGTTGCAGTTGGGTGATATTGATGATTGCTTTTCTCCCCTAGTAGCATGCAAAGAACCACAAAATACTAGCCAGTAGGAGTGAAACTTCTAGTTGGGCACTAGTTTGATTTCTCATTGCTCAAAGACACAAGTTAATCTTGTCTTCAGCAATAGGACTGTGGAGAGTAACCAGTACCCTTGGCAATAGCCTGTGGTGTTTGGGGATGAGGTCTATGGGACCCCTTGGTGAACTCAACAAGAGTCACCCATTCCTGGCACTGCAGGTTTTACTTGGTGGCATAAGATGTCTAGCTGGGGCATTGTCTCCCTAATTATATGGGGTTGAAATCTCATTTAAATTTCTTTCATATGTGTATATTTTTTAGGATAATTATACAGTAGGAGGTTTCCATATGGCTTTAGAAAAGACTTCCAGCACTAGTTTCTCTTGCCATGATCCCTCCTTTGCTACCCTCCCATCTCCCTCCCCATATAATCCTCCCATTTTAGTTTCCCTCTATCTCTCTATAACACTATATTCTATTTCCCCTTCCTTGGAAGAGTCCTCCTTCCCTCCAGTCCCTTATTAGACACCCAACCTCTGTGGTTCTTATGATTTAACACACACAACATATCTAAGCTCAAAAGCCGACAGCAGCATATGAAAGAAAACAGGCAATATTTGTCTTTGGGTGTCCGAGCTACCCCAGAATGATTGTTTCTACCTATTATCTATTTACCAGAAATTTTCTTAATTTTATTTTTCTTTACTGCTGAATAATATTCCATTGTATAAATTATGTTCATTATCCATTCATCAATTGACAGGCATCTAAGCTGTTTCCAATTTCTGTCTAGTATGAATAGAGCAGTAATAAATATGGATGAGCAAGTATGTCTATATTAAGGTGTGATGGTCTTTGTGTATATGACCAAGAGTGATATAGCTAGATGATCTATTTCCAGCTTCCCGAGGAACCTCCACAATTATTTCCAGTGTCTATACTAGTTTGCAGTCCCATCAGCAACAAGTAAGTGTTCCCCTTCCTCCACATCTTCGTCAGGCATATGCTGTCATTTGTTTTTACTGATCTTGGCCATTCTGATTGGAGCAAGATGAACTCTCAAAGCAGTTTTAATTCACATTTTCCTGCTGGCTAAGTCTGCTGAACATTTTTTTTAAGTGTTTTCATCCATTTGTATTTCATCTTTTGAGAATTTTCTGTCGGGCTTTAAACCTCATTTTTAAATCGAAGTGTTTGTTTCCTTGTTGTTCGGTTATTTTATTCTTTACATATTCTGGATACCAGCTCTCTGTGAGATGCATAGTTAGTAAAAATTCCTCCCTTCCCACCCCTGCCATTCTGTAGGCTGTTGCTTTGTTTGAATGATGGCGTCCTCTGCTGTAACACGGAAACGTTTTAGTTTTGTGAAACTCGGTTTATTATCTGTTGAACCTGTGCGACTGGTGTCCTGTTCAGAAAGTCCTTCCTTATGCTAATAAATCCAAACCTACCCTCACTTTCTCTTCTATCAATCTCAGGGTATCTCATATTTTGTTGAGGTCCTTGATCTATTTGGAGTTGAGTTTTGTGCGTGGCGATAAATATGGATCCGTTTGAATCCTTCTACATGAAGCCATCTGGGTTGACTGGAACCATTCATTGAAGACACTGCCTTTTCTTCATTTTATTTATTTATTTATTTGTTTGTTTGTTTGTTTGTTTGTTTGTTTTGAGACAGGGTTTCTCTGTGTAACCAGTGGAGCCTGTCCTGAAACTAGCTCTTGTAGACCACTCTGGCCTCGAACTCACAGAGATCCGTCTGCCTCTGCCTCCCAAGTGCTGGGATTAAAGGCGTGCGCCACCCCCGCCCATCTTTTTTGTTTGTTTGTTTGTTTTTTGGGGGGGACATGGGTTCTCTGTAGTTTTAGAGCCTGTCCTGGAACTAGCTCTTGTAGACCAGGCTGGCCTCGAACTCACAGAGATCCACCTGCCTCTGCCTCCCGAGTGCTGGGATTAAAGGCGTGCGCCACCACCGCCCGGCTGTCGTTTTTAATAGATTCAGAAGCTGCTTGGTCTACATGCAGGTATAATTTATTTATCCTTCTGGGAATCTCTGATAGTATTGATGGTTATTAGGCTTGCTATAACTTTGTCAGCTTGGCAGCATCAGACAACCAGATCCTCCCACAAGGCTGTAGCCAGAGTGTTAGCTCATTTTATATATAAAACCAAGCCTGCTTTTTGTAAAGCTACTAGGTCTCTTGATTAAAAAATGTTTTAAGATCTATAAAGGTCTGAGGATATAAAAGTTTATAAGCTTCGAGGGGCTCAGAAAATGATTTAAGATGTAAAATACAGGTTACAAAGATATAAATAGATGATTAAGATATAAAAAATGTTTCAGATTTCTTTCCCCATCTATGGTGTAGTTCTGATTCTTTCCCCATCTATGGTGTAGTTCTGATAAGCTGGCAGAGGGTGACATCTGCTTATTGTTCAGTCACAAGCTCAAGATTTTAGATTTATTTTGGTTGTCATCTAGGTATAGACTTTAGGGTGCTTCTCATGGGGCCAAAGACATCTCTGTCCAATCCATACCTGGCTTTCTGCACAAAAGAAAAATGTACATGCTTCTAACCAAAATCTGTAGTTTTACCTAGACCTTAAAGGAATGAGTCTATCCCTGTTGTTTTACAGATACCTGTTAGGTGCATTTTCTGCGATATGGATTTCAATATGGGCCTGAATGCTTCAAACTTAATATTTTCCTTTAAGTTTATAAGTTTTAACTTCTGTTCCTACTTTGAACTTGTCTCAACAGGTTTCCACCTGGCTGGCAGATGCATTCAAGCATCAATTGCTGAGTACAACCTGCTCCAAATGACTGCGAGCCCTGGACTTGCTGAAGGCTGATGTAGACCTATGTGAATGTTCTGTCCCTTCAGCAGTCAGCAAACCAAATGCTTCTGATGAGTGCCCCATTGCCTGAATTCCCTCCTTACCTTTGACTAACCTTTCAGCCTTCTTGGGCCCTAATAAAAATGCCCCAAGGTCAGCTTGAAGTAGTTACAGAAAAAAAAAACACGTTGTCCTGTGCTCCCTGCCCAAAATGGGTTGAAATGCTGAGACAAGAGGGAACTCCCTGGAATGGGGGACAAAATGGCCACCTATAATGCCCGTTACCAGGAAAGTAGGCCCAGAGTTGTCAATTGATGGATTTATTAACTAAAATAATTCTTCAATAAGATAAGACACCTGACCTTCTTTATGCAGAACCAAAAGGTATTATTATTATTTCTATATAAATCATTCAGGATTCTAATTGGCTGTACTCAAAGATTAGACCTTAAGAATGGCAATAGATGCGTATGTCACTGCCCTAAAAAAAAATCCGTAAGCAAATGGTACTGAGGCCCCAATACTACTTCCTAGGCAGGCGGGACCCATGATTGGGTCCTATCATTGTACCTGCAAAAGTGGGTGAAATTACCTGGCATGAGTGAGAAGGAAACATGGAACACGCAACAACCCACTTAGGAGTTTCTTGTGGGGGGTAAGGTGTGGTGAGGTCGGTGTGCAGAGGGGGAGAGAGAGAAAGAGTTGAAGATGGCACATCCAGCTTTTAAAGACCACCTAGCACATGCACACAGGGTATGACGTGGCTGCATTATACACAGATGATGGAGCTCACACATGCGCACAAGGGCTCACGCACCTGCGTCATACGTAGATGATGCAACTATGCCACACATGGGTCATGCCTGAGGGCTTGTCTGCACATGTGTGGCCCTGGAACCTGCAAGTGTCAGCCATATTGTGATTGAAATCATAACATTCAACCTTTTTGTTTATTATAAAAATTTGGGGAGTTTAGGGTCTTTAATGGGTTAGAATGGAGCAAAAATTTGGGGAGTTTGGGATCTTTAATGGGTGGGAATGGAGCATTGTAAGGTCTCTCGTGACTACTTCCTGCTGATTTGTGGGCATTTTCAGGTCTCTTGAGACTGCTTTTTCTGATTTTGTGGGTGTCGGAGAGTTGAGATAGGGTGGCTGATTACTTTTGTGTTTTTTCCAGGCTCTGTGGAACTGGCTGGATGGCAGTTTGAACCTTGCAAGATGCTGGAAAAACAGAAAATTATGTCTGAAAAAAAATTTAGATCCTGGTGATTAAGGGAGGAGAGTCCCAAGATGGAAGATAGAGGTTTTGGGGGGTTGGAGGGAATTTCCCAGGGGTTCCCGAGACCAGGAATGATAAGGGAAGAATTAAATGATACTTATTCTGGGCAAGTCTGGTCCATTTAGATAGGTCCAATTTGCTCCCTGGAGCTTATGGAAAAATGTTTGAAAAGAAATAAATTTTAGACATATTAAACGATTATGATTCTGATGGTAATAGTGTTGGAATAGAAGATGGTGAGAAGGAGAGAGGAAAAAGGGGAATTATTAGAAAGGGGAATTATTGGACCCCTCAGTGTTTTGCCTGAAGCAAATCTTAAGGCATTTGTTCTCTTTAGCATCATGGTGTTACCTTAACATCCAGGAGACAGTGCTGCAGTCAGTGATAAACCTGTTATGTTAAAGTCTGTTTGTGAGTTTTTGGAGTTTGGGCCTGTGAATTCCCCAAACTCATTATTGTTTCTTACCATCCTGGCTTTTTGGCAATCCTTGTAGCTCTGGCTCTATGTATAATGATGGTCCCCATAATAATAGCTGAGTGGTTAACTGGAAATGTAAGTATGACATTGGAGATATAGAGAAGTTGGTAAAGCAGATAGGAGAAAGAGGAAGAGGGAGGGCATATGGAGTTTTTGGCACAGGAGAATTGAGGACAGTGATGAAACTTTTATTTTTCTGGAACTGGAGAAGAAGTGGCTGATCTCGGTGTCCTACGGAACTGAAGGGAGCAGGGGCCTGTTTGAGTTACTGTGTACAAGGGGTATCTTGAGCTGGAAGAGTAAAAGGTTTAAGGTGAGACAGGTGGGTCCAATGAGGGAGTCCCTCGAGCTTGGCAGCTGTGGGAGTTACAAGACTTGCTTTAAAGGGGTCCTGCCATTTAGGGGAAAAGGGTGAGGGGCATTGGTCTGAGGGAGAGAATGGTATCTGGTCTCCTATTTTAATTGGCGGTGGGCATGAATTGGCACATGGCTGGGGCAATGAGTCGGTAAAATCCCATAATAGGGAGTGAAGATGGGATAACAGTGGAGTAAGCAGGTGATCAGGAAGGGGAGAAGTTTCAGGTGAGAGGCTGGGGGTTAAAACCAGCCACCCATACGTGAGTTCGAAGGGCAAGATGGAAAGGGGGCTTTCGGGGAGAGCCCTGAGCCTAAGAAGGGCCAGAGGCAAAAGTTTTACCCAGTTGAGGTGAAGCTCCTGTGACATCTTAACAAGAACATTTTTTTAAAGAACGGTTAGTTCATTCTACCTTCCCTGAAGACTGAGGATGGTATGGGATATGAAAATGCCAGGGAAACACTAAAAGCCTTAGATAAAGTTTGAGAGACATGGGAGGTAAACTCTGGGCCATTATTCGATTGAAGAGAGGTTGGAATTCCAAACGGGGGGATGATTTCTCAGAGAAGAACATTGGAAACTGTCTGGGCTCTTATGTTAGTGGTGGGAAACACTTCAATCCCACCAAGACATGGTGTCCACCAAAACCAGGAGATATTTAACTTGTCTGACTGTGTGCATATGAGTAAAATCAAGCTGCCAGTCAGTTCCTGGAAGGGAGCCCCTGGCCTGGTGGATGGGAAAAAGGAAGCTTTTGGTCTTGGGATCTGACTTTTGACAGATTTTACAAGAGGCAGTGACGGCTTTTAAGAACTCTAAGTCCTCAGGCTTGAAGGTGAGCCTTGACAAGATGAAACAGAGCTTTGCTATTAGGATGAAAGAGCTGATGTAGGTAGGACAGAATTTTCCAGGTGTCAGGAGGTATCTGTGAGGATGTGGGCTGTACTGTATGAACCCTCTGAGGTGATGGAGGTAGGTTTGGGCTCTGGAATGCTGCTGTTCTAGCTGCTTGGTCAGCCTGGTGGAGGCAAAGATATTTTGAGATTGAGAACTGGGAGGAATAGAGAAAAAATTATCCTTAAGACCTAGAACTGAGAAGTGGGAGGTTCCTGGGGGGGTGGGGATAGTAGAAAGAAGTGTGTAAGGATTGGGTACTACAGGATAAAGAGGGACCTATGAGGAGTTAGTGAGCCAGAGGTCTTGAACCAGCTGATAGGTTCTGTTTCCGTTAGTTTTTTTTTTTATCAGCAAGTATAGGGGTGTTAAAGGGAGAAGAGGTGGAATGAAGTACCTTTTTTCTTAGAAGGTCAGAGATATAAGCTTAAGTTCTCTAAGGCTCTGGAGAGAGGGGGTACTGAGCTTGGGTAATGTACTTAGTAGGGTCTTGTATTTGGACAATGATGGGGAAATGATGTTTACCAACAGAGGGGTTTTAGGTGTTCCAGACTTGGGGGTTCACCTGAGAGGCTGGTAGAGAAAAAGTCACATTGGGGCTGGGAGGTTGGGAGGCTAGGAGGAGGAGAAGGGGAGCTGCTGGTGGGTCTGAGGTAAGGTGAATGGAAGGAGCAAATGAAATGGAAGCTCCTACTTTTGCTAAAAAAAAAAAAAAAAATCTCTTCCCATAAGAGGTACCGGGCAGGTTGGCATGACTAAAAATGAATGAGTGAGATAAATACCCCTAAAAACACAATTAAGTGGTGAGATCTGCTGAGGTAGATAAGGCTGTCCCCCTACTCTAACAATAGGGAAACTAGAAGGAGAGGTAGACCCCCAGAATTCCCTCAGTACCAAGTATGTAGCTCTGGTGTCCAACAGAAAGGAGATAGCCATTCGTATTGATACTATGATGTTTACCTGTGGCTCCCTGTTGTATAAATGACAAATGATGGTTGTGGCTGGGTCAAAGGAGCCTGGAAAGCCTTGCTCATCCATGGCTAGACCTAGAAGGTCAACTTGGGAATTTTCTGGGTTTGATGTCTCCATGCTACTATGTGCACAAGGACAACTGACTGCCCAATGTCCTTTCTTAGGGCTTCTAGAATAAGGTCTCCGAGGACCAAGATGAGGATTAGGGCATGCTTGGGCCTAGTGACCAGTTTTACCACATTTGAAACATGGTCCTGGTGGTTCTTGAGCCCTGGGGAGCAAGGGAGCAGCATGGACAGCACAGATTGCGTGGTCTGTCACCTTGGCGGGTCATGGCTAGCATGTGACAGTGGTGGTTGCAGGCTTTGTCATTCCTTGCATGGTATACCTTAAAAGCCAGCTCTAAGACTTCTGCCTGTGGGGTCAAGGGGCCTTTCTCCAAATGTCTAAGTTTAGCCTTAATGTCAGGGTAGCACTGAGGAAAATAAAATGAGTCATGAGTAACTGTCTGCCTTCCATGTTCTGGATCTAAGTTAGTATATTGTAACAGAGCTTTAGTGAGGCATTCCAAAAATGCAAAAGGATTTTTTTTTTTTTTGGTTTTTCGAGACAGGGTTTCTCTGCAGCTTTTTTAGAGCCTGTCCTGGAACTAGCTCTTGTAGACCAGGTTGGCCTCGAACTCACAGAGATCCGCCTGCCTCTGCCTCCCGAGTGCTGGGATTAAAGGCGTGCGCCACCACCGCCCGGCTTGCAGAAGGATTTTTATTCATATCTTGAATGACCTCTGAGAGTTTATTATAGTTTACTGGCTTGTTTATTAAGAGCTAGGCCTTAGCGTAGGCTTGTTTCCAACTAGCTCTTATAGCTTAAACTAATATGTTTCTGTTAATCTACATTTTGCCATGTGGCTCTTTACCTCTCCTCAGTACAACTTGCTCTGTGTCTTACTGGCATCTCCTTCTGTGCTAGATTCTAACTCTGTGCTTCTCTCTTTGTCCCAAAGTCCCACCTATTCTCTCCTGCTTAGCTAATGACCATTCAGCTCTTTATTAAACCAACCAGGTGTCTTAGACAGGAGAGGTAAAAAAAAGGACACATTTTCACGCAGTGTGACCAACTATCCCTTAACAGTCCTCTACAAGAACAGAAAATGCTCTTAACCACTGAGCCGTCTTGACAGCCCACTCTTCCCTCCACTTCTATCAGCGTGTCAAACTTGACAGAATCAAAATGCTGTTGGCTTACAGAAAATGTAATAAATTAAAAAAAACTTAAATAAATAAATGAGTCAGGGGATTAGAGAAGGAGCAAATCTCAGCATGTATTCCCTGACAAACAAATTACACACACACGTGCACACCCACACTCACACACACATACAGAGAGAGAGAGAGAGAGAGAGAGAGAGAGAGAGAGAGAGAGAGAGAGAGAGAGAGAGGAAGAAAGCTGCCACAATCTGTACTTCACATAAAGACCACCACAACCTTGGAAAAAAAAATCTCTGCAATGATATCTGTCCAGCAACTGCCAGTGTAGCCTTGGATGAAGGTGACTCTTTCTATTGATCCACAGAACCAGATCTTTTTGCTTTAAGAAACTTCCTCTTGCTTTAATGTATTCAGGCTTCAGTACAGTCAGACTTGTTATATCTATTTCCATTCTACTTCTAATGAAGCTTATTAACCTTTGGAGACCATCCAGCACTTTGGTGCTCATTTTAGGTTGATATTCTTATTAAAGAGATGCCTCAAAGGGAGTTGGCTTAAGTTAGAGACTGTCATTCACAACTGTTATGGTTTTGGTCCCTGGTCCCTTTAAGAGACAAGCCATGCCCACTCCCTCCCCCATCTGCTGAGGCAGGCTGATCTTCAGCTTCTGGCCTGAATTCGCTCTCTTTTCCATCTTCCTCTCAGAGAGGCAACTTCACTTCTGCCTCTCTCCCAACTTCTCCGCTTACCCCCTCCCGTCCCTTTCTCTCTCTCCCTCTCTCCCTCTCTCCCTCTCTCCCTCTCTCCCTCTCCCTCTCTCCTTTAATAAATGTTTAGCTTTATGCCTATTTTTTGTGTCTATGTGCCTTTTACTCGCCGCTGTTTGGCTCTCCTGGCTGCATGGCCTGTCACCACCGCTCGGGCCACCGCTCTGGGACCGCGCTACCACCATTTGGGACCTACAGCATTTCTGCTGCCTACTGCCGCCTGGGACTTCATAGCATTTTAGAAAAGAACAACAACAACCCTCAACTGAAAAATCAAACGTACGTCAACATCATTTATTGTCTCCCTTGTTCTAAAAAATATTTTATTGCCATGGCATGAATCTGGTGGTCAGTGGGCAGCCAGTGGGAGCTGAATCTCTCTCTTTCCACCCTTGGGGAGCAAACTTAGGTTATCAGGCTTTGGGGAGGTGCCTCCTCCTCTCCAGCTGTCTCAGTAGCCTCTGTTTGTTGACTTTATATTATTGTGATGGAGAAAATTCTAGCCTGTAGTCTCAGGTTCATAAATACCTCTGATTCTTTGTCCTTTTGAGTGTTGGGTTTTGACTGTTTTAAGTAAAACTAGACTGGATTGTTTCTGCACACCATGGTGTGTGTCTCAGGTAGCTGAGTATTCCTAGGAAGATGAGCACTAGAGACCAGGATGAAGCCTGGGAAGCATTTTCTGGTTAGACGTGGGGAGAGGGATGGGAGACGATTGTGCAAGTCAGGAGGCCCAGTGTGTCTCTCTTTCACTGTATCACACGCCCGTTTGAGTATGTTTCTGGTTGGGGATGTGTAGATCACCTGGCTGGCATCCCACAAGGCCCAACATCTCTTCTCAAAGTACCACTGAGCTTTGCAAGTCTCGTGGGCTGATTTCTTCTCTTCCTCTTAACCAAGTTGTACCGCTCAGATCTCCTGAATCCTTTCTTCTAGTTACATGGCTCTCACACCTTAATGTGCACAATCCTTTCCTGAAGAACTTGTTAGAAGACTCAGCGACCGCCTCTGTGAGCTGGAAGTGGGGCAGGGCTCATTAACTCACACTTTTAAAGAGTTCCTCCCAGGTTCCAGGGAGGATCAGCCTTCTGAAGCCCCAGCCCTGCCCTTTCAAAGGGTGGGATAATCTTCCACAGCCTGTGTAGTCTACAAAAGTTCCTCTGGAAAACCAATGGCTCGTCCCAGCCCTCATTGGACTGGGTGTGGGATGATGTGGGCTCAGGGAGAACAAATTTGTGTTTCAGAGTTAATATTAACAGTTTTGAGTTACAAAATTGGGTCCTACTAATAAAATGCCCCTGATCACATTAATATGTACACTTTATATCTACTAGAAATTGTTGAGCTTTTTGTTTTTGTTTTTGAAAAGGAAAAGGTGGTTATAAGTATATGTAGAATCTATTTTCCTGGGTAAGTTTCTTTCATAATGGCTGTGGGAAAGGATGACTTCTAGATTTGTATGTTTAAAAAACAGTGATAAGTATTAACTTAGTACAACAGAAAAGCACAATCACCTTCACATATCTATTTAAAAAAGGACTTCGTGTAATTGCTAATAATCACTGTTTGTGATGTTGGTACTACTCTGAATAAAATTTCTCTGAGCTTAGTTTCACTTTTGACACATTAAAATGTTTGTTTTTGTATTTTAGATACTTAATGTATTTGTGGGGATTGTTTATTTATTTGTTGCTAATAGAATATAACAGACATAATGAAATCTGGATTGGTAGCACTAAAAATCTCTTTGACTGTGTTTAGACTGTGTAAATGTGTATTGTGGGAGGAACAGAGAGCAAAGGACATCTGGACATCTGGGAGTACAAAGATCCTGTCTTCCTAGACCGTCACAGTGAACTGGTCAAAGGCTCTGACCACCTGACTTCTGTGGGGGTGTTAGAAGAGAGTGGTGAGCTTTCACTGGGTTATACACAAACCGGAAAATCTAGGCTGGCTCCTGAGTATTGGGAAGACTCTTTTCAAGTCTAGAGTCCAGGTCCACAGTGGGTCCTGATGGACTAGACTTTAATGTAGAGAAAGGTAAGTACAGGCCCCTCAGTGTTCCCATCTCTGTTTAAAATAAACACTAATAAAAAAGTTCATAAATGTGGCAATAATCACAGAAAGGGGTAATTTGCTTATGTTGGTCATGAGGCCATAAACTGGGACATTATCAAGCATCTTTTTGAGGGACTGAATCAAACTATAATTAGGTAGGTCCAAGCCTGGCAACTATTTTCATAGTAACCTATTTTTTAAAACTTGCTAACCAGCTCTTTAGTTTTATGAACATTGCCTGTGTCAAGAAATGATGGAGAGCTGGGTGTGGTGGTTCATGCTTTTAATCCTAGCACACAGGAGGAAGAGGCAGGAGGACCTCTGTGAGTTCCAGGCCAAGCTGGTCTAATATATGGAGGGCTTAAAGCTACCTAGTGATGTAGTAAGAACCTATCTCAAAAGAAGAAGGAGAGGGAGAAAAAAGAAAGAGAAATCATAGCAAACCCTGATTGCACTCCCCACAAGTTCTCCATGGAGCATCTTTCTTGCTTCTCTGAACCCCCTAGGCCCTGCATAGCCGTGATACTGATTGCAGTGCCCCCTCCCCGACTTTGCATTGCAAAGTTGTCTGCCGTAAGACTATGTCATTGGTATCCAGGACAAAGAGAATACAGCTATGTGTGTAATTTAAGCTTTTAGTAGCCACATGAAAACACAAAAAGAAACAGATGAAATTCATTTTATCAATGTGTTTTATTAAGTCCAACATGCTTAATGTTTTATTAAGTCCAAATATACCAACATGGAAGCATTATAAAAACTTTTGAGATCATTACAACTACTTTTTGCAAACGCTTTAGAATTAAAATGTGTTTGATACACACAGCACATCCTGTTAGGATTCGTTTCACCTCAAGTACTCAGCAGTCACATTGGCTGGTTGAACAGGGCAGCACCAGGTACATGGAACATTGAACAGGGCAACACCAGGTACATGGAACATTAAACAGGGCAGCACCAGATAAATTCAATATTGAACAGTGCAGCACCAGATAAATTCAATATTGAACAGTGCAGCACCAGGAAAATGCAATCTTGAACAATGCAGCACCAGATAAATGCAACGTTGAACAGGGCAGCACCAGGAAAATGCAATATTGAACAGGGCAGCACCAGGTACATGCAATATTGAACAGGGCAGCACCAGGTACATGCAATATTGAACAGGGCAGCACCAGGTACATGCAATATTGAACAAGGTAGCACCAGGTAAATACAAATGGGTTTCTAAAGACATCGCTACTGTGTCTACTAAGAGCATGTTATTGTTGTTAGATCCAGCTATACGTTGACGTTCCACATAAGCAAGATCTTAAAGACCTGTTCTGACATGTGCCGAAAACCCAGTCATTGACTGCAAGTGCCAATCATCTTAGCTTCTAAGATTTGTATTTATCTAGTACCTTCTACTTGTGAAAATAGGACTCTCTCACACGTGGCCCAAAGTGGCTCCATGACCATTCTGTCAGTTACGAGGTTGGGTGTTTCACGAAGTGCTGATGTTTAGACCGTCTTATCCTTGTGAATCAAGGTTGTAGCTTCCCACAGAACATGTAAAGGTGCAGATTTGTGAGTGGTTGCTAGAAGCCCATAAACAGGGGCCATAATCTGTTAAATTCTTCAGCTTACCACTCTAGGTCATTTAGTGATTATAGGTTGTCTTAGCGAGACCTTGTGCAATGCTCACTGTGTGGGAAACTTCCTTTTCCTCCAGTCTGTGACCCACACTGCTGATCTGGAACCAAGTAACGTGTCCCTTCACTTATTCTCACGCAATGAGCTGCTTTTCCAGTGGCTATTTAGAAAAATAGGCAAAGTTCTTTATTGAACTTCATGAATTTTTTTTTTACAAATTATTATTTTAAGCTCAAGGATGATTTCATGAGTTTGAGAGTAAAATAGCACAACCAGCAAGCTGTAAGCCTCTGCACCCATCAGAAGGGAAGTGGAGGGGAGAAAGAGAAAGTTATGCTGTTTGACTTAGACAGCCATGTTTAACCATGGAAGTCAGCCAGCAGTCACTGCAGGATGGAGGCCCATCATCATCTGTCGTCAGTCAGTACCGAGAACACAGCTAACTTCTTCACTTACTCTCTGGAAATACATGTCTAAGGCCAGGCAGATAAATACATCTCCATTGAATAGATGTGTCAAAATTGTATTTCTAAGAATTTGTTCTGCTTAGAATATCATCATTTAGTGCCATATAATTGCTTATTCCTTAAAATCCTTTCTATTTCTGTAAGTTTGGTAGTGATGTCTCTCCTTTCCGTGATAATTTGCTGATCTGCATTCTCTCCTTTTGGCAGTATAGCTAACGGTTTATCTTCTGGTTTCATGGCTTTTCTCTTGTCTAACTCCCTTATTTCTGTTGTAGGTTTTGACAAATTCCTTATGATTGCTTGGAGGTTGTTATTATTTGTTTGTTTCTTTTTCTTTTTCTTTCTTTTTTTTTTTTTTTTTTGATGGGGGCGACAACAGGATAATTCTGCCTGACCTGGAACTTTATGCAGACCAGGATGGCCTTGAACTCACAGAGATCTGCCTCTTTCTGCCTCCTAAGTGCTGGGATCAAAGGCCTGAGCCACCACACTCAACTCTTCCTCTATTTTTTTTTTTTTAGATAAAAGTTGTTAGGTTATTGATTTGATACCTTTCTAATAAAGGCAATCGAAACTGTGTATTTCTCATTAAGCTTTAATAGTAACAGTTTTGTCATTTTTCATTCATTGTATTTTCTTTTGGGTTGTGTGTTGACACAGGGCATTGTGTAGTCTGAACTTGCTATGTAGCTGAGGATGCTCCTGACTCAGGAGCCTCCTATCTCCAGGTCCCAAGTTCTGGGGTTAGAAGCCACAACACCTGCTTCATTTCGTTGTTGTCCATTGCAAGGTAGTTTCTGATTTTCCCTGTAAAAAAAAAAAAATTGGTACACTGATTTTTCCCTTTTAAAGAAATCGATACCGGACACATTGATTATTTAGGAATGAGCAATCTAATTTATAAATTTCCCAGACTCCTTTCATTTCTTGTGTATGCGTGTATGTGTGCACGGCAATGTTTTTGTTGTGCCGTATGTGTGCTATGTACATGATGAGGATGTGTATGTACATTTGAGCGTGTGGGTGTGGAGGTCTGAGATAGACATCAGATGACTTTTTAACCATTGCTCTCCAACTTTTTGAGACAGGGTGTCTCACTGAGAAGCTCATCCGCTTGGCTAGCCTGGTTGGCCAGTGAGCTTCAGGATCCCCAGAACCCCCTCATCTGTCTCTCCCCATCCATCAGCCCAAGGCTGGGGTTATAAGCATGCTCCACTATGCCAAGCACTACTTCCTCCTCAAATGCGAACTTCTGACTTAGGGTAATAAAGATGTGTCAATACGGGCAACCAAGTGTAGCACTATGCTGGAGGGGATAGTGTAGTGCGTATGCCAGGACCGAGGAGCTGGGACATTCTGTACCTTCTGCTCAGGTTGCTGTGAATCTAAAAATGCTCTTAGAAGGGGAAAAAAAGGCTTCAGAGGAATCTGTTGGAAGGTACTGTGTGCTAGGGCAGCCTACTTAAAAACGTGGTCTGTGCTTGGGCTTCTGATCAGTGAACTGGTTGTTACTGCTCTGCTATGAGATAAGGAGCGTGTTCGAGATGTAAATCAGTCTGTTGTTTCCGGGTACTCATAAAGTCTGTCCGTAAAAAGACCACAGCTGCAGCTGAGTAGGCCAGAGCGCGTGTGCCTGTGGCCTTTGCGTGTAGGAGACTTTGTCTGAGATACAAAGAGGAGTCAGGCATCAGCCTGCTCACAGGCTGTGGTAACAGAGATAAGATGCTCTTATTTGTCTTGTTTCTTGGTCAGCCAAGCTCACGACAGTAAGAAGAACGGAGTGAGGGGAGCTTCCAAGAGGGAATATGCATGCTGCTTCCCGGGTAGCAGTGAAGGGAACTTGAAATGCAGGTTAAGATTTTGACGATATGTAGGGGTGAAAAGGAATGGTTGCAATGATCTGTCTTGTCCCTTTAAGAGACAAGGCACGCCCCCCTTTGGTGGAGGCAAGCTGATCTTCAGCTTTCAGCCTGAGTCCCTGCAGCTTCCAAATCTCCCTTCTCTCTTACCCCTCTCTCTGTCTCTCTCTCTCTCTGCCCCTCTCTCTGCTCCTCTCTCTTTTCCCCTTTCCTTCCATAACCTACTAAATAAATATCCAACCTCACCCTGAATGGCGTGTCTATCCACGTCTCTGTCTCTCGCCCTCCGCATGGCTTCCTGCCCGGGACCAGCCATCTTCGGAGACCTGTGGTATGGTCTTGTGCACCATCCTTGCCTGGGACCCCTGCCCACTGCCTCTGCTCAGGGACCTGCAGTGTTTGTGCTGCTGCAACCATGGGGGATCCTGCAGCGTTTTAATTAATCCATTATGGTATTTGAGGCAAACACAATCTAAGTAAAAGTCTGAAAATGTAAAAAAATGAGGTGGTAGTTAGAGACCAGGAAACAGTTTTAAATGAAAATAAGACACATACTTTAAATACAGCCAAGAGATGTCAGGCAGGGTTTGAGGGCAGGCTAGCTAGGACTTAATTCTATACCATGAAGTTTGTCTTCTGATTGGACAACAATAGGAATTAGAAAATGACATGACTCAACTATGATTTAAAATTAAGCTGCACCACTAAGGGAACCCACCTAAAGAGAAGGAACCTGGACCGAGAGGCTCATCAGGATGCTACTTAAACAGTAAGAGCCCAAACGTAAGGGACTGAAGCAGATCTGAAAACAATGGCAACATACAAAGCTGTGATGGAGGGAACATGTATTGGGTTTGAAAACTGCTCCAGTGTGAATAAGGGAAAGAAAGGGTGTCTGGAACGCTGACTGCACAAAGCCAAGGGCGGAAAGGCAGCGTGAGGAACCGGTTGGATGGGAAGATAATGATTTTTGGCTTGGCTTGAGCTTGAGGTACTTGGCAAGACATCCAAGTAGAAATGTCCATAGATAATGTGGGTCAACACCTCCAGAGAGACGTGAACTTCTGGGCAGTCAGCAGTGTGGAGATGGCCAGGGAGCTCAGAAAGAGAAGCTACAGGAGAGCCCTGGAGGCGTGGTGGTGGGTGGAGTGGAGATCAGAGAATGGAGAAGAGCCAGTGGAAATGATTGACAGGCAAATGATCAGGGCTGAAGACCCCCAAAGAACATGGCACCCACGGAGGGACAGGTGTGGAAGACAATGGTGAGCCATTGTCATATGTGGCAGACTTAGTACTACCTATAATATTAGGGCCACCAAGCTTAAGTCACTTAGGTTGTATAAGACTCATGATGGATAATCCTGCACAGCAGGATTGAGGGAAATACACTCCTTGGAGCATAAATCAACACCAAGGAAGCAGGAGAGCAAGAGAAGACAGAGACTGCAGGTTAGAAGAAGCAGTTGAAGCCACAAGTTTGCAAAGAATGAACTAAGAACCTAAGTTTGGAACAGAGGTGTGACCCTAGAACAGTGGTTCTCAACATGTGGGTCATGACCCCTTTGGGGGTCAAACAACCCCTTCACAGGGGTTGTGTCATATCAGATACCCTGCACATCACATGTCTACATTACAGTTTATAGCAGTAGCAAAATTACAGGTATGATGTAGGAATGAAAAGAATTTTCTGGTTGGGGGTCGCAGCATTAGGAAGATTGAGAACCATAGCACTAGGGGGAAGGAGGTGTGCTGCTTTCTGTGATGTAGGGGGAAATATCCAAACATAAGGAGGGTGCGCAATCAGTTTCACAGTAAGGACAAAAGGTTAAAGATGTTTTTGGCAGTGTTCTGCTCTTCTCGGGAGTGTGGGAAGGGAGGTCATCAGAAACAGGGATGGGGCAGGGTCGGAAATGGGGGAAAAGAATCAACACACCTGCTAGAAATGAAACAAAGAGTCCACTATAAATGGGTAAACACAGTTCTGAAGTTCATCAAAAGCCTAACTGAATCGAAAACCTGAGAGTGTGCGGTGAAATCAGTTGGCACTTTGCCAGAATGAAACAGTAACTATATAGTGAGACCCTGAGTCAATCTAAGCTGCCACCTGTGTGTTTATATTATCATTGCAAGTGAAGAATTGGTCCAGACTGTATTCATTATTGTGTTTCTAATACCCACACTGGTATACATTTGTGTGTTTACAAGTAGGTGTCTGTGCGGGTTCACGTGCTTATAGGTTGCTGTTGTAGGCTCATGGGGCCCATGGTCAACCTTGAATTTGCTCCTCAGGTGTCATCCACCATGTCTTGTGATATGAGGTCTCTTATTGGGTCCTGGGACTTTTGGATTAGACAAGGCAAACTCCAGTGATTCTCCTGATTCCCCTTCCAAGTGTGTACCACCATACTGAGCTTGTTACATGGTTAACGGGGGCAATAGGGGTATGGGGCAGTTGATCACAGTGCATCTCAAGTCGTGAAGCAGAGAGATGAAGGCATAAGATACAACTATTACTCATTTAGGTATAATGTGAACACATAGTTAAAGGACATACCTTGTAAAAATTCATACTTTTTGTTGGGCAGTGGTGACGCATACCTTTAATCCCAGAACTTGGAAGGCAGAGGCAGGTGGATCTCTGTGAGTTCGAGGTCAGCCTGGTCTACAAGAACTAGTTTCAGGACAGCTAGAACTGTTACACAGAGAAACCCCATCTCGAAACCACCCCCCCATTCATACTTTTACATAGAACATCCCCTTAAGGGACCAGGAGACAATGGCTTGCTATTGCTATTGACATGGTTCTTATGTTACAGGAGGAGCAAATGATCAGATGACTCACAGGAAGCATTAGTAAGAGTTCATCAGACAGACCTCTTCTTACCACCAACTTTGGCCTGAGGGGTTTATTTTGGTCTTGTGGCCTTCCCTGGGTCACCAGGTAGTCTAGGGCACTTCTGGACGCTCTTCCCTCACTCCTTTCCTTAGAGTCAGACTTTGATGAATTCAGTGCCGCTCTCAACCATTCTCAGCTTTCTTCCCGTTATGACTCTGAGACTCTTCCATCACCCCTGTCCTCACGGAGCCCAATTCTCTGAGGACCTGGATTGACATAGATCTTTCAGACTCGAGGTTAAAGAGGGGAGGCGGTGTCAGGTGTGCATTTCCCTATTCTAGCACACTTGGGGGCCAGCAAGATAGCGTTAGGGAATAAGCGGGTGTGTGCATGAATCTGCTTCCCTTCCTAGCTCATTGATAAATAGCTACTCCTAGAAAAAGTGGCCCGGAAGTGCAGATGGAAGGCTCAAGTTAAGGGTAGCAGAGCCTTTCTCCCACAACCCTGTTCCTAGAGCCCACCCTGAAAGAGGGTGGCTGGGTCAGAAGCTGCTGTTGTTCAGGGCATCTACCATTGTGAGCAGAATAGTTCCGGGTGGACTAGGGCTGGAGGGGGCCAGGCAGAGGCAACAGAAGCCCCACTGTCCAACACCAGCCTTCAAAACCGCCCCGGGGAAACACCAGGGCTATTATTCCTACTTTAGTCATCGACACCTGGAAATTCTGTTCTGGGAGGTGATTCTCAACTTCCTCCTCTCATTTCCAAAGAGACAGAGAGGTGGTCCGTGCCAATTAAAGCGTAACTGAGGAGCCTGTTCTTATTAGGGGTTAAGTGGAGAAGTGTCTGTTAGGGTGTGCTTGGCCCAGCTCTACTTCCTGCTCTTCTGGTGGAAGCGCTGCCATTTTTGCATTGTATACACAGACTTCTTTAGTACACAGTCATTGCAAATGCCACTCAAGCTGCTTCCTTTTCCTGTGGTCACAGGCTGGGCTAGTAATTCACATTCTTCCAAGTGAGGCTTGCTCTCAGATTCTAAACTAGAGCAGGATGGCACTGCAAACCGCAGGGAATGTTGTGTGACATTTTACTCTTTGCTCTTTGGGACCCGCCACCCAGCTCCCAAATAAATCAGTCGCACACGGAGGCTTATTCTTAGTTACAAATACCTGGCCTTACCTTGGCTCGATTCTTGCCAGTTTTTCTTAACTTAAATTATCCCATCTATCTATTTGGCTTTTATCTTTCTCTGTGTCTGTATTCCTTTTCTTTACTTCTTACTCCTGTCTGGCTGTGTAGCTGCGGGGCTGGCCCCTGAAGTCCTCTTCTTTCTTCTCTTTCTTCTCTCATTCCCAGATCCTCCTCTTCCAAATTGATCCTCATATTTATCCTCTCTGCCTGCCAGTCCCACCTAGCCCTCTCTCCTACCTTGCCATTGGCCATTCAGCTCAGAGTTAAACAGATGCAACATAAACAAAAGTAACACATCTTAAAATAATATTCCCCAACATGGGAAGGATTCCTCGAGGGGCTAGGACTCCAGAGGGGCCCTTCCTTAGCCCATACACAGGAATTTGACTCCTCTGTTTGGCCTTTAGAAGCCATGAGCTTCAGCCTTCTTTTGAGTCTATGGCCATGCCCAAAGCCTCCAGTGTTCCCTGCTTCAGTTGCCCACACGTGTTTTCTACTTCCTGAATTGTACTCCGTGTTTCAAGACAAACCCTAGGAAGGAATGACGAGCAGACACTGAAGTTTATGTTTATGTGTCTAGACTGGATGTCTCATGATCATCACGGTGCCATTGCTGTCATTGTTATCGCCATCATTGTCATTATCATGGTCCTCTTCTTCGTGGGTAAATAGATCCTCACCCAGGTTTCATAATTAGGAAGTGGGCAGGGTTGAGACACACAGTCACCTCTGTCTGACTCAGCAGTGCCATGCTGGGATCTCCAAACACCCTCCCTGAGGGCTCATCTTATCCTTAGGTTATGACTCTGGCTTCTTCACTTAATGCTTAGGGAGATGTGAGGCCTGATGCTTCCAGAGCTCCAGTTCTGTACTTGCAACCCAATACTATCAGCCTGCCTGCCTGCCTTCTAAGCTGCTCTTTGCCTTCTCAAAGCACCCCCCCCCTCTCTCTCTCTCTCTCTCTCTCTCTCTCTCTCTCACACACACACACACATGAAAAATAGAAGGTAAGAAAAACATTTGCTCAGCTGGGCATGATGGCTCACTTCTATAATCTCCAAGTGAGGAAGGTGAGGCAAGTTTGATTCCTGTCTGGGTTACATAGTAAATTCCAAGAAGCCTGGGTTACAGAATAAGATGCTGTCAAAAGACAGACAGAAAGGAAGGAAGGGAGGGAGGGAGGGAGGGAGGGAGGGAGGGAGGGAGGGAGGGAGGAAGGAAGGAAGGAAGGAAGGAAGGAAGGAGGAAGATAGGTATGTAGATGGTTGGATAGAGATCATTTTCTCTGGGCTTAGTACCTACCAGTCCCTATTCTAAGCCCTGTGTGTGTGTTCATTCACTTTGCTTCATCACATTCTGGTGAGGTAAGTGCTGTGTCGCTCTATCTCACAAGTGAGGAACTTAAAGCCCTGAAAGACCTGAATGGTTAGTCAAGGTTACGCAGACAGCAAAGGACAGATCCTCTCTGTGACAGAGTCGCGACTAAGGCATGGTGATTTGTTAGCTTATTATGATATTTACTCAGTGCCTGGTATCAGGTGGGTAGGTTAATGCCAGGACAGATGAAGGAGTGAGTTAAGAGAAGGCTAAGGCGTACATGGTGAGTACAGAGGGGTACGAGGAACACAGTCCCGTTTCTCCCCGTCTAAACGGGTATCGTCTGCATTTCCTGGTGCTCCCATGTTCCTATCATTTCCCACGTAGCCTGTAGGTGTTTTTAACGAGATTCCTGAACTAGTTCTTTTTTTGTCCAGCTGATATAAAGATACGGTTTCTGAATCTGCTACATTTTCCCGTGTCTTCTTTCACATAGGACCAATAACTCTGAGAGTACTTGAGTGACAACTTGCGCATTGTTTACTTTCACAACCCCAGACAGTTTGCTACCGTCTGTGCTCCTTATCCAGGTTTTCCATGGCTGATCTTTGGAGAAAGCCTTTGGCTGAATTTGTTGTAAGCTTGCATCCCTTGGAAGACAAAGCTGCAAAGCTTGCCTGAAAGACAACAGAAGAGGACACTCTGGGCCTAACTTCTTGGATGGAGCCGTAGTCACGGGGATCATTTGTGTTGTTTGTGGGCAGTCGCGAAAGGTTGGCCAGATAGCCAGGGGTCTGGAAGAGAGAAAGTTAACGACTCAGACTTCTGGGAATGTAACGTGTGGATAGGTCTCCAAATAACATTTGCGGAGCAATTTAGGTTCTATAAATATGCACAGAGAGCAACTTGGGCAGAGGAGGACCGTAATGAAAATGAACAGGACGTCCTAGGCTGTGGGCCTCAGCCCACGTCTCCAGGCTCCCCAGCTTTTGCACAAATGGATGTAGGATGTAGGTGAGATGTAGACTCCACAGCGTTTCCTCTCTCAAGACTTATTAACTACTGCAACTACGGTGGCTTAGATGTTCCAAAACCAGAAGCCAATGCTTATCTGCAATGTGGACTGACTGTTCACCCGGTGGGCAGTTTTATTACAGGAGACTGTCATTTGACTGCCAGGATCTTGAGCCTTTGAGTCACAAGACTGGGGTGATCGTGCCTGACCACCTAGGAGAGACAAAAGGGGTTTAGATATCTCTTCGTGAAACACAGGAAAAGATTATAGGAGACATGAAAAATAAGACAGCCAAGGAACAAGACCCTACAGAATGAAGGTCTGGCCACTTGCCTAGGAATCAACCCCCCTCTGAGCTGCTAACAGGAACAGAAAGGATTCAAACCCTACAGTAGAAGAAAAAGCTATAGATGGCCACCGTGGCCAGCTACACAACAAAAGCTGTAGTGTTCATTCTTTGTCTTCCTTCTTGTTTAGATTTCTAATATTAACCCCCCTTTCCCTTTTGATTTGTAGAAAGAGTATGGGTGGGAGCTGTCAACTTGGTTTAGGGGTTCTAGGATACCCAGATTGGGAGACAGCGCCTGATGGACTTTTCCTGGAGACAGCCAGAGTATCTTTGTGTAAGAAGCATAATTGCGTTTTAAGGGGAGAAGCGTGAACCTTGCTGGCGAAGGGATGTTTAGATGTTATTAAAGGGTACGGATGCTGAGTAGTCAAAGGAACGAACTGTACCAATTAGGAGCCAGCTGTCTCTTTAATCCACCGTAGCTCTTTTCTATGTGGTAACATAAGGTTAAGGTGAGAATCAGCATCCGTGTGAGAGCCAGGAAGTCAGTCTCTCTTACTTCCTGTTAAATTTTGCTAATAAGAGGCACTAGTAGTGAGCCAGTCAAGGAGGGGAGATGCTGCTTCTTTAATGGGTGAAACCCATACTCAGACGAACTAAGACAAACCATTAGCCTCTCCAACTATTCAAGTCTGATATTTGATGTTGATAACTGATCAAAAATGTAACGGGGTTGAATTACACGGCACTGAAAACCACCAGCCAATATGTCATCAGTGTGTCTGATGTCATTACTGCCTATTAGATTTAGCCTGGATATTTTTACAGCTCTCTTTTGAAAAGCCTGGGGGAAAATTATCTGCCCTGCAGATCGCTGTGCATTCCTGGTTTATTAAAATGTGCAAAGAGAGCCTGTACTTTCTTCTGAGGTAGCATTGAGGCCCTTTGATCTCTGCTGACTCCCACTGACAGGATTTGGAAGTCTCTGTTGGCATCAGAAAAGACAAGACTTGGGTCAGATAGCTGTTTGATATTTGGCCTCTTTTAACTGAAACAATTGTAGTCTTTTTAAGTTCATGGATTATTAATATTTGGTGACTAACTGTGCTTAAACATCTGTGAAGATGAAATTTCAAAAAATGATTATTTTGGCTGTACAATATGATTGAATATATGAAATGTTAATTCTCTGTCATGGGAATTTTGCTTCAATTAAAGAGAAATCAAGTATCTTTGTTTTACAATGAATATTTTATTTATGTGAGCTGAAGTTACAAAAAAAAAAAAGCCCATCCCATAGATAAGATAAAGATTCTACAAGGATGGTGGACAGATTAGAACTTGGGGATTGTGGACAGTTGGGATATTGTAGATCCAGAACAAAGTTATTTTAGGGTGTCATTAGCCCCTTGAAGAGTTATTCGCTGCTCACATCTGTTTTACCTAACACCCCGTAACTCTCAGGGAAATGTCTGGAAGTATATTAAGAGACCATTAGTTTCCATCAACCCGATGTTCAGACTGCCACCAGACAGCATCTGAAACCTTACAGCAGAGATGTCTGTGTCCTCCCCTGCCACTCTCCACCCGTGTCAAGATGTTTTGTGCCCTCCTTCTCTGTGACCACCCACCTACTGTTTTCAAAGTGTATCTGAGAACGACTTTAATTCACGACTCTCTTTTGTTCTGTAACTATAAAAACTTCATGAAGTCATTTGCATGTTAGAACACGGTATCTGCGGCAACTTGAGTTAATCCGTGTTTCCGGGTTATGGCTACGATTTTCACCTTGCTTCAAGGCTATCTGCAGGAGAGCTCTCTGACTGTTTCAGCTTATCTCTATGCTGAGAGCCAGTTAAAGAGTTCTCAGATCTTAGGCAGTTTTTACCCTTAGTGAAGTTCATGAATTTTAATCATATAATAGATAAAAACAAGCCAGAAGCGACTCCCACTAGCTATTAACTACATCAAAAGAATGAAAACAGCCAGCTATAAAAAAATGTACAGATGTCTCAAGATACTTTCTTATGAAAAAAATAAAAGCCCAAAGTCTTATTTACTTAATGGTAGTATCCTCTGTGATGGAAAAAGTTGTTTTTGCCTTTCCTTCTGTGTTCTTCCTTTCAGTCCTGCCCCATTTTTACTCCTTAGGTCATTGGCATAAAGAAGGAATAAGTATTATTCCACCATACTTCTTATTTTCGAAAGAATATTCCAGAGTCCACTCATTTAGTTGAACTGAGCAAAACCCAGTTCATTCATGCAAACTGAGGTTTGTTTTTAATTAGGCTCTGCATCACTCGGCTTTCCGTTACCTTGACAACACACCTGGCTAATGGAAGGGGAGGAATGGTTTCTTCCTGTTCAAGGTTTCCGTCTGTGACTGCTTGGCTTCTGGACCTGTGGTGAGGCACAGCGTCTGGTGAATATGTGTGAGAGTAAACCTGCTCACCTCAGAGTAGCCAGGAAGGAGAGAAGAGAGGGGATGAGAAGAGAGAAGTGAGGAAGGGGGAGAGAGTTTACTATGTACCCTGAATGACCTACTTCAACTAGGTTCCCCCCTCAGCAGCTCCCAGGGCTCTGCCAACTGAGGGGCAAACCTTCCGCAAACAAGCTCTGAGGGGACATCTAAGAGCAAATCCCTAACCCTGACCTTCAGCCTTGACTTATTTGTCACGTGAACAAGCTTGCGGTCAGAATATGTTGTGCCAGTTTCCTCTTCCTGCTTGACAGAATTCCACACGCTCAGAGGCCTCATCCATTTAGCGTCTTCAAGATCTGGGGAGTGGGGATGGCAATGTCAGAATTGCCAATCAATTCTTGACGAGTTAAAGTTGAGGTGTCAACACAGCTTGGGATTTTTCCTAGGGACTTCAGAACGGAATTCTTCTTTTTGTCTTCCCCAGCTCTGAGAAGGTGCCCGTGTTCTTCAGCTCACAGCTAACTATTCTTCAAGTCAGATGTCCTGCATGGTCTGGGCAACGAACCACAATAGCCCTGGACCTATTTTTGGTTTCTAATGAGTAAGCTTATGAAGTATACAGCAAGCCAAGTAGAAGAAGAAAACAGTAAGAGATTGTTAGGTAGGTAGCTAGATAGACAGGTGCTCAAAACCACCAGCGGAAACTGTGGAAATCCCCTTTAAGGCAGCCAGGTGGAGTTCCCAATTGAGAGGCCCAAGCCGAACAGAGTGTCCCCGCAGGTAAGGCTTCTAAAAAACAAAACAAATATCTACAGAGATAACATCGTCAAATCTAGTGTTCACGATGATGTCCAACAGAAATGAACCGAGGACGCGGGGAGGCAGCCCGCTGGAGTTCCAAATCGAGCTCTCTCTCCCATGGCTGGGCTTCCAGCTTCTCCAGCTCACTGTAGTTATTTGTACCTCACGAGATAAACAATAGCAATGTCTCTTGGAACTGGTTCACCTTCTAGCTGTTCTCAAGGGCACCGCTTGTTTTTATTCTGCCTGTTACAGGGTTATAGATGGAGGGGATGAATGTAGGATGGGTAGATGATGGAAGGATGGATGAATGGGGGGGAATCTCACCTTAGACAAGGGTCTTAGAGGACACTTGACATAAACATGCTTAGGTCTAAAGTGTGTGTGTGTGTGTGTGTGTGTGTGTGTGTGTAGGCTGCTTCTGGAGTCATCTTCCTAGTGAGCTGAAACAGCACGTGACAATTTATCAGTCTAATCCCCATAACAGTGGCAGATACAGCTGGTGTGATGTTTCTCACACCGCCTCATTCAGAGGTCCCTCTCTTTCACCTACAAGGGTGCTTATGATTGCACTAGGTCACCCAGAGATCCCAAAGAGCCTTCCCGTCTCTACTCAATCATATCTGCAAAATTCATTTAGCTATTCGAGGTACCCAGTTCACAAGTTCAGAGGATCACAAATGCCGGCATCTTTAGGGGGACCATCATTCTGCTTACTTTATGTAACAGTAAAAACGAATCATCAAAACCTAATGCTGCAAAGGTATGGGCCATGAGTTCAAGTCTGTTAATTCGATACAATCCCATGTGTTCTGTGTGGGAGTATACACAACTTGGGTAAGTATGAAAATCCTTATGGAGACGATATATTTGCATCTGCTGGGATAGCGGTGAATAACGAAGGTCTGCAATCATAATGAGAGTGCCGGAGACTCAGGTTAGCAAAACTAAGGCAGTTTATTCTGCAGCTTTGCAAAACGCAGTGTTAGCCTATGGGGACTGATGGGCATGTTGGCTGAGTGCAGAGTATGGTTCATAAACACTAAGAGATGACCCTTCCTCCTGTTCCTCTTACTGAGTGATCAGGAGGGTAGGGTCCTTCCTGCTATTCTTTACATTTGTCTGCTCAACAAAAACTACATGTGAGTTCGTGTCTAATTTGTTACATTCTGTTTATTTTAAAGTAGATCAGATGCATGACCTCGTGGCAAGCTATTAGTATTTTGATTTTTGTTTTTTTGAGATAGGGGTTCTCTGTGTAGCCCTGACTGTCCTGGAACTTGCCTTGTGGACCAGGCTGGCCTTACTCAGAGATTTGCCTGCTTCTGCCTCCCAAGTGCTGGGCTTAAAGGCATGAATCACCACTGCCTATTAAACTTGGCCATTAGTAATTTTCTCCTCTAAACTTATAGTTTGAGCATGTATTGAAGGGAGTAACAGCAGAGTTTGGATTGGAGTCAGGGAGGGGACATAGCTAGATCAGCAAGCCTTGGCCAGACTCTAAAGCAGAGGTTCTCAACCTTTCTAATGCTATGACCCTTTAATACAGTTCCTCATGCTGTGGTGACCTTCAGCTTTAAAATTATTTTTGTTATACTTCATAACTGTAATTTTGCTTCTGTTATGAACTGTAATGTAAATATCTTATATGCAGGATATATGTGACCACAGTGGAAGGGCCGTTTGACCCCTGAGGGGATTGCAACCCTACAGGTTGAGAATTGCTGTTCTAGCGTTATCTATTCATTTGGACCTAAGTTGGATCAACTTGGGCTTCTTTGAAAATGAACCATCAGATTTTATTTCTTACAATGGGAAAAGAAGAAAGGAGGGAGAGCTAGCGAGCTAGATGATAGATAGAAACCTTTCCCAGCTTCCTGACTATGGAGTCAATATAACTAGTCATATTCTACCACCATGCTTTCCTTCCTATGATGGCCCGTGTCCTCTGGACCTACAAGCCAAGATCAACCCTTCCTGGCTCAGGTTTGTTAGGCATTTCATCCCAGTGATGAGACTATAACTAATTGTCCTCTGAAGAAATGGAAAATGCCAACAGACATTAAGCACTTAATTAATATAAACATTTAAACACTTAAAAATATAAATAGACATTTAAGATTAAAGAAAAGTTAATGTTCAAATGTTATATGTTACTACAAAGTTGGAATAAGGCAACTACATGATGGGCAGAAGTGAAAACTGAGGCAGCTCACTGGTTGTTACAGACAGTAGGTGGGCTTTAAAAGATATGTGGACAAAGCTACTTAAGGAAACAGAGGGACAAGTATGTTTAAAAAATATGAGCAGTGGGGATGTCCAAAATATGAGTGTGGGGATGTCCCTCAGTGGTGAAGATGCAACAGCCTTTTAAGGTCTACAGCTAAGTTTACTCTCCTGCCCACACCCCCTTGAGTACCGTCCCTCAATTCCTCTTGTGCTGTAGATCAGGTGGCTCCCAGTGAGGTCTGTGACTGTAGGATTGATTCCTAGCCCTCTCTGAGACCGGAGCATTTCTCCCGTTAGCATCTTATGTATTCATCTAGGATCCCACCCTGCCTGTCTCTGCCCATCTCTTGCTCCCTCTTTTCAGACTCAGAACCTCAGCTACACTGAACAGAATGCTCCACCCCTGTGCTTTTGTATTTCTTTAGTTGGTTTGTTTTGAGGCAGGGTCTCCAGTGTGTGTCTCCTAAGATGACCTTTAACTCACTATGAACTTGATTGCCTTGATCCTCCTGCCTCTACGGCCCAAGCGCTGGGATTCCAGGCAGGCACCTTTATACTCAGTTTCATGTGGTGCTGGGGATCCAGTCCAGGGCATCTAGGCAAAACACTCTATGAACGAAGCTACATTCCCAGCACTTTCTTTTGTATTTCTAATTTAAAAAAATCTTCCAAGACAATAGTGCAGATTTAATTGACTATTACCACAGAGAGTATTATTATTCAAGCAAAAGCCATATCATCATTCCAAATGAAGCACTTCTGACCACCGTCAATTAAAAAAAAGCATCCAGGGAGATTACATTACTTGCCTTAGAAAAACAGCATGCAGCAAGGAGGGAAGCCCTGTGTCACGGTGAGCCATGGTGTGTGCCAAGGGGTTGAGGCAAAAGGAAGTTTTAAAAGATGAGAAAATGAGGATTACATCAGATGTTTTGAATCAATAATCCTTGGCCACAACGAAGATTAATAACAAGAGTGGTGTGGCGTCGATTTCAGGTTGGCCAGTTTGTGTGCATGGGTTCTTGGAGAAGGGTGTGTGTGGTGTCCTTTTCTGGCACAGCCACTAGCAGGTAACACACAAGTACAAATCCTTCTCTCACAATCTCCAAGCTGTCGCTACACTTGACACAAGTGTGATTCTTTTTTTTTCATTCTAATGTCTTCCGTATTTCTGTTATACACTGAGGCAAATATAGTTTTCCTTGGTGACAGTTTTTTTTCTCAACAATAGCAATGAGTAGTTTCTATTTAGATGTTTCTACAACAATTTCATATTGTTTTAGGATAGCTCCACTCTTGATGATTTAATAGGGACATCATTGATTCTGTGGATTGTCCTGGGTAGATGGACATTTCAACAATATTTGTTCTTCCCATGGGTGGTTGAACCTCTAAATATATTTATTCTTCCTGCAGGTAGATGAACTTTTAAGCAATATTTATTCTTCCCAAGGGCAGACGGATATCTAAACAATATTTGTTCTTTCCATCAGTGAGCATAGGCTTCTTTTTCATTTGTTTTATTTTCTCCGATTTCTTTCTTCAGTGTCGTATAGTTTCAGCACGCATATCTTTCATCTTTTCAGTTAAATTGATTCCTAGATATTTTAGTTTTGTGGCTATTGTTAACAGGACCCTTTTCTTGGCTTCTTTCCAGAAAGTTTGTTACCAGTTATGGAAAAGCTCTTGGTGGTTTTGCATCCTGCACCTCTACTTCTTTCCTTCTTGGTGTTGGAGCTCACACCCGGGGCGAGCTAAGCACTGACTCTTCCGCGGAACTCCATTCACAGGCCTTGTGCATCCATTGTTAAGAGCTAGGTCACACTGTGCTGCCCAGACTGATCTCAGACTCCTGGGTACGTGATCTCTCTGCCTCAGTTTCCCAAGGAGCTGGAACTGCAAGCATTTGCCACGGTGCCTGGTTCTATTTTAAAAAACATTATGTGTATATGTGTGTGTGTGGGTTGGTGCACATGAGTGCAGTGTCTGAGGTGGCCATAAGAGGGAGCTGGATCTTCTGGAGCAGGAGTGAGCTGTCCAAAGTGAATGTTATCTAGATCTGAATTTTCGATTTTAGGGAAATCTGCTTACATAATGTTCCCAGCCTCGGAAATTATGTGAGATAATGATGGATTTTTGTTTATTTGTTTGGTTTGTTGGTTTTGATCATTTGAGACTGTCTTTCATTATGTAGCTCATGCTTGCCTCAACTTGCCATCCTCCTGCCTCTGTCTCCTGAGAGACAGGGCTACAGTAGGCATGCACTACTACGCTGGGCTTGTGCGTATTGTTTTGAGCAGCTAAATTGGGGAATGGATAATCTGATTCAGAGCAGTAGATAACTAAAGCAATAAAATCCAGTCTGTAAGCCAAGCAGAGAATCTGGAGTTTGTCTCTCTGCTAGGCCATCAGGAGAAATGCTCTCTCTGACTTGAGTGGTGGTGGCTGTAGGGAAAATCCAATGTAAAGAGTTGGAAGTTGTTGTGGCTAGGACCACACCTTTGGGAGCCAGTACGAGCAGCTGTAGCTGCTGTGTAGCTTCCTCCGGGTGTCTGTGGATGGTCAAAATGGAGGGTGCTGACACGGGCTAAAGGGCTAATAACCCCCAAAGCCTCCAGGGAGTCGAGAACTCCAGACAGGTCAATGATGCAAAGATAACGTCTTCTGCAGGGAACTGGGATCCATTGAACTCTTAAAGATGAGCAGCCTGCATTTACAGCCTGGAGAATGCAAGGGAACAGATCTGCAGATGGACTCTTCCACCAGAAAGGTCCCCCTTTCTGCCCAATAAAACTCCAAGTCTCAGGCACACACTTTTAATCCCAGCACTCGGGAGGCAGAGGCAGGTGGATCTCTGTGAGTTCAAGGCCAGCCTGGTTTACAGAGTGAGTTCAAGGTCAGGCTCCAAAACTTCACAGAGAAATTCTGTATTGAAAAACGAAGAAGAAGAAGAAGAAGAAGAGGAGGAGGAGGAGGAGGAGGAGGAGGAGGAGGAGGAGGAGGAGGAGAAGCAGCAGCAGCAGCTTGCCAGGCAGGTCTGCCGTGGCTATGCTGGTGACATTGAAGATGAAGTAAGAGAAGGGCAAGCCAAGGAGGGGAAAGCAGAACCCTCCTCCATCCATATGGAGTTCCCCAAAGCATGGTCAGAAGGGAAAGGACTTGAGTCGAGGTGGGGTTTATTATTTGTTTAGCCTAAAGACATGGGTTGTGACATCCCTGAACCTCGAAGTTCCCATGTGAACATGGAAGCCTTTACTTCCTTGCAGGGCAGATGTGAAAACTAAATGAATTAATGTTTGCAAAGCCACAGTTCATGATAGGAAATCAGCTACAATAACTTCAAAAAATGGCTTTTTAAAAATATCATTTAAATACTCCTAGAATTTAAGGGGCAAAGGGAAGTGGATCTTGAATTCCAGGAAGGCCTGGGCTACACTGGGAGATGCTTTCTCAAAAAAAAAAAAAAAAAAAAAAAAGGAAAAAGGAAAGAAAGAAATATCGCTATTAAAGTTCCATGTTTTGTAAATCTACACTGTGCAGAAAATACTCATCTGGGTGTGTTTACAAAGGGAGAAAGTGTAGTGTGTTTCCGCTATAGACAACTTACTGAAATTGGCTCTCGGCTTCACAGTTCCTCTCTTGGATAGAGTTTTAAGAAAGCGACTTTACCCCGGTCAGCCACCAGGTGGCAAAGTAATTCTTTGCCTCTGCCGTTTGTTTTCCAAACCATGGCAAGTTTGTTAGGAACAACCGGTTCAGTTGCTCATCTAGAAATGGCCAGGAGACTAAGAAACCTCCCTGAGATGTAGAGAAGGTAGAGGCCGAAACGAGAGTTGGAACCATCCCCTCTCAAAGCCTTCCCGTTCTTACCAGGGGGATCTGAGAGTAGACAAATGGCTTCCGTCGGGTGTGAAAAGGAAGATGCCGTGACTCAGGCAGTTCTTCAACCCTTCCGGTGAGCCAGACCTGCTTGGGAATAATCCCATTCTACACGGGAAGGAACTGACTTGTAAGCAGGAGAAACAATGAATTGAAGTCACCTCCGTCTCCCAGCCAATTTAAGATTCTAGGATCCGGAAGACAGACCAGAGAGCGGAGGACGGTTTGGGGATCACAGTACCCAGAGAAGCGCAAACAAGAAGTAAGAACCTAAATGATGCCTTCAGCTAGTACAGTTAGGACAACACGGACAGCAAAAGAACTGACTGTTGCATGCCGGGCATTTTTTCCATCACCGTTTGTGGGTACAAAGCTTAAGGTAGCAGGAAATTTAGTATCATACCAATTGAAACCAGCCTCTCTGATCTCTCTACATCAATTATGTTTGGGTGGCTGTGACCACAGCATCTGCAGAGAACAGCTTAGGGGAGGAAAGACCAGCTGTGGCTCACAGTTTCAGTCTGTGGTGGTGGAGAAGGCACAGTCAAGCATTTGGTTGGTGCGGTCATGGTGAGGTGTGGATTTCAGGCTGTTATCGCATCGGAAGAGGAAGCAGAAAACCCCCAGTGGTTCAGTGCCTCTATCAATAGCATCAACAACTGGGGACCAGGTGTTCAAACCAGGAGCTTGTGGGAGACATTTCCTTTAAAACCAGAATGCCCCCTAATCCTGATTCCTCAGAAGGCTGGATTAGTGCCCTGGTTTCAGCATGGAGTTATAGAATCTGTGACTAGCATTTGTGACTCCATCTTGATTTGTATCCTGGTCTTATGGGGCCCAGTGTAGGAACTCAGTCCAAAATAATAGTCTCCAGTGACTTTTATTTAACAATTCCTAGGACCGGGGATGTAGCTAACTTGATAGAATGAGGCAGGCATGAAGCTCTGAGTTCATTCCTTGGCATCACACAAACCTGGGTGTGGTGGATCATGCCTACAATCCCAGGGTGAGGTGGGAGTGGGAAGGTCAGAAGTTCAAAGTCATCTTCATCTGTATAGTGAGTTCAAGGCCAGTCTGTTTCAAACAAATAAACAAAAACAACAACAAAAAAGCAAGCAAACACCAAAACAAAACCAAACCAAAATAAACAACAACCCCCCTTCCAAACCATACTCACCCAATAAACCAAAACAGCCACCATATTTTAAAGCTCATAGTGCTGCTTTACCCTTAGTAATAGTTGACAAGCAGATGTCTGGGTAGAGATGCCCAGAGGATCTAATTGGCCTTGCTTCTTCTCCCCGCAGGGACCACCCCACCTCTGGCCACAGCATCTGGTTCCCCCTGCCCTTCCCAGCCACTATCTTCTACATCTTCCGGTTTTCTATGCTCTGACCTTTGCTTAAGTACAGGTCTTCCCCCCTCCCCTCCCTGCAGCTGTCCCACACTGCTACAGTCCTAACGGGCTGGTTTCTTAATCTGCTTCCTGGCATTGCTGGTTTCCTTCCTTTTGAGAAAAGTGTTGCTACCAAGATGAAGTTACTCTTACCAGAGCCCAATGAAACCCAAAGCTAGGAGAGCTCAAAGCGTGCGGGAGGATGACCTGCCCCGGATAAGGATTATTTCCAGACTTTCTGAGCACCTGACCAGCATATCCTTCAAAGTCCCAGTGCTGCTCAGGCCTCATGGGTTCCCCTAATCAAAGGTTCCCAGCAGTCTGTATGGCAATGAAAGGACACGCCCTCCAAGGACCTGATGTCTTCAATATCTGTGGCTTTGTATCCAAGTAACGCATGACTTTTGCCAGTAAAAGCATTTTCCTTCTCTACACATGCCTAGTGCACCATTGCATGAATCCTCAAGCATAATTCTTTTGCTCATTTTCAAGTTAATTCTTAATGCTTGTCAATGCTTCTCTGCATGTGTGTTGTTGTTTTTTGAGACAGGATTTCTCTGTGTAACTTTGGTGCCTGTCCTGGAACTAGCTCTTGTAGACCAGACTGGCCTTGAACTCACAGAGATCTGCCTGCCTCTGCCTCCCGAGTCTTGGGATTAAAGGCGTGCGCCACCACTGCCCAACTTCATCTTTATTACTTTCCATAATATGGCCTATGGCACACTCTTGGAAATAGTCTGAAAACTCCCAGAATCTCCTCTTATCGCCCCTTTATCTGCACCTGCACCTGTTGTTCCTCCCCTTCATCTGACTATCATTGTTCTGCCTATACACAGATCCATTCCACAGGAAGAGAAACAGCAGCTGCTCTCTTGGGAATCTGCTGAGGGCATGCCCAGTCAAAGATATGGACCTTAAAATGTGGACCCATGACTATATATAGAGTATGCCACATGCACACACATGATCAAAACAACAAAACTGGTAACTCCTTCAAGAATGGGAAACATAGAATGTGGCTACAGCAGCCTCTCTCTCTCTCTCTCTCTCTCTCTGTCATATATATATATATATATATATATATATAATTTGACAATTTAGTATGTGTTTATAAAGACATATCCCCCCCAGCTTTCCCCCTTCATCTCCCCTGAGATTTCTACCCCTTCTCCCCCAAGTCCACCTCTCAATTCCATGCCCTCTTCTCTTTGTTTAGTTAAAAGAAAAGCTCCCTAAATTCACGTAGTGCTGCCCGTATGTTCACGTCTGTGGGTGCAACCAGTGGCCCACGCCCCCAAAGAAGAATGCGGTCAACTGCCCACAGCTCCTCTGTTAGGAATGGGTCCTCAAACGGTATTTACAGTGGTACCACTAAGTCAGCAAATAAAGTTTGTGTAACTCAGAACCTTGTGAAGTTATAGCAGCCAGGATCCACGGCAAGCTGTGAGAGTTCCAGCTCTCTGAGGGACTGCTTGAGCCTAGGGGTTCGAGACCAGCCTGGGCAAGACAGCAAGCTCAGTCTCAGCAGAAAAAAGGTCCTAACAAAAGTCGCCTGCTCATTCTTTCCTTTCTGTTGGACAGTCTTCAGTGGCTGCATTGTAGTGGCCTCTGTTTTCTTAGGAATCTAATAATGTTACTTTATAACAGTTCATATAAAAAACTATGCACAAATATCCCGACACAGTTAGGATAGCACAGGCAAGCACAGAAACTCTATTGGGAATGAAACAGTTTTTGACAAAACAGGCAGGCATAGCTAGTGTGAAGACAGACCGTGCTCCACATGCCTTACACAAGACAGGCAAACTATAACTGTCGTAACGAAGTTTCCCATAAGTAACTTGCTATTGCAATCAAACAAGAACATCAATAAGGTATTCTAGAGAATTTTACCATCAATAAATACTTCACTGGTGACAGCTATGTTATTAAATATGAAATACAAGGCTTTGGGGAACAATTTCAGGAACACATTTCAATCCTAAAACAACATAGTCACCAAGAGTCAATATGCACCGTGTGGGCATCGACGGCCACAGAATTTTACAACACGCCAGCTCCATAGTCGTTGGAGGCCATGACAAACATAGAGGGGTCTTGGTTTACTTTAGATGTCTCATTAGGAGAAAGCAAAGACTAGCCCCTCTTGGTAATTAGAAAATGGTTGCTGATAATATAGTGAGAGAACCTTATTTACAAACTCAGTTACTTATCACACTTATTCAACAAGTATATATTAGAAACTTGAAGACATTCATCTCTCATAAATGTTCCACAGAAAATCTGGACAGCACATTCATCCAATTTTCTTTTTCATGATGCCTGGAGTCACTCCCAGCGCTTCATGCTATTTAAGTGCTCCATTGGGCTACACCCCAGCCCCGTCAGGTTCTTAGTAATTTCTGTTCAGCACTAAATTAAATACATTTAAGAAGCTCTTAAAAGAAGGGTTACATGGCTCTCACAAATGTGTATATCAGTGATTAACAAAAGACATGTCTCCTTTTTGCTAAGTGTTGCTGTATGGCTCTTTGTTCTTCATTTTGTTAGGGACTCACAGGTGAGATGGCATAAAGAATTTATTTCAGCAAGTTTTCCATTAAATTCTCCCTTTGAGGCAACTGCAGATGCTGAGATAGTTGTAGATGGTTAAAGATTCAGATGAAGTCTCAAGAAATCATACAAAGAGGTTCCATGTTCATTTTACCCAGTTTCCCCAATTTAATATTGACTTAGGTCAAGCTACGGATGCTTCATCACCATGAGAATCTGCCATTATCCACTTATAGTCATGTTTAAGTTATGCTCACCTGTCTCATTCTGTGCCCCTTCCAGAAAAATCACAGCATTCAGAATGTTACATGAATGGAATTAAATAAAGCGAACACTCTACATGGCTTGTTTAATCACTTAGCATAATTTTCTGCAGATTTCTCAAGCTTCTGCTTGTATTAATAATTAGCTCCTTTATGTTACTGAGTAGTATTCTATGGTATAGATAATCCGCCATTTGTCTTACCAGCCACCAGATTAATGGACATCTAGTTGATTTCAGGAGAGAGAGAGAAAGACAGAGAGAGAGAGTTTTGAGAAGAGGTCTTTCTATGTAGCCCTATGTAGACCCAACTGGCCTTGATCTCACAAAGATCTGCTTGTCTCTACCTCCCGAGTGCGGGTACTAAAGATGTGCACCAACTGATTCCGGTTTTCTACTGTTGGATAATTCATGTGGAAGTATTTTTGTTATTTTTTCTTGTGTTTGTGTGTGTGTATGTATTATGCAGCAGTGTGCATGAGGAGGTTAGAGGCCAACCTTGTGAAGCCAGTTTGAATTCTGGTCAGTGGAGTTGCCTGGTAAGAGCCTTGCTGAACCATCTTCTTGGCTCCCTATTATGTAAGTCTTTGTGTGAACACACGTTTTCATTTCTGTGGGATCAATGTCCAGTTTCTGGTTGGTAGACAGTTGCAAATTTAGTGCTTTAGGAAACAGCCAAGTGGCTTTCCAGTCCCTGTTCTGTCTGATGTTCCCAGCACAGCATATATCACTATCTGTCTCCTTTACACCCTTCTTGACATTTGTATATATTCTCAGTGCTAGCCCTTGGCCAGATGTGTAGTCTGCAGACATTAGCATATACTCTCAACACTAGGATTTTGCCAGATGTGTGGTCCGCAGACATTCTGTCACCATCATCTGTCTCTTCATCCTCTTAACAGAGTCCTTTGTGCAATCCAACTTTTACTTTTTAATAGGTCTAAATTAACAAAATTTCCTGTGATGGACTGCACTATTGTTATTGAGTGCAAAAACACTCTGCTGAGCCCTTGTTCCTGAAGTTTTCTAGTTCTTTCTATTGCATGGTAGTTTCACATTCATGTGCTTACACACATGAGCTCCGCTGACTTAGTTTGTATGTAAGGTCTGAGGTTAGCTAGCCCAGGGCTCACTATGGGTATCCACATGCCCTATTACAAATGTTAAAGGCTGTCCTCATATGTTAAACCTCTACCTTTGTAAAATAATAATAATAATTAATAATAATAATTTGGCCAGACAGTCATGGCGCACGCCTTTAATCCCAGTACTCAGGAGGCAGAGGCAGGTGAATCTACAGCCTGGCCTATAAGAGCTAGTTCCAAGAGAGTCTCCAAAGCTAAAGAGAAACCCTGTCTAGAAAAAACAAACAAACAAAAATTCAATGCACCACACTCGATCCATTTCTAGATACTCTGTTTTGTCCCATTGATCTATGCATTCATGATTCTATTAAAAACAAACTGTCTTGAATAGTATTGATATACAATAGATCTTCCCATTGTTTTGACAGATTTCTCCTACTTGTTCTCTTTTTAAAAGAATTTTAAAAACTATTTCAAAGACTACACACCTTGGAATATGTAACTGTGTGCGTATGTGGTGCTTGGGATTAAACAGGGCTTTGTGCATGCTAGGCAAATGCTATGCCACTGAGCTATTCTATAATACAACTTTTATAGTAAGCTTACATATCTTTACCAAAATTTTGCTGGGGCTTTCATAGAAACAAATCCAACCCAGAGCCCAGTTAGGAAGAATTGACCTCAACTCTGTTTTGTGTCTTTTAATTCATGAATATGGTATATCTTACTTGTTTAAGTCTTTGATTACTTTTGTTAGCACTAAAAATATTTTTTCATCATATAGATTCCACACGTAATTTGTTAACTTTATACACCAAATATTTAACTTTCTTTGGAGTGACTGTATACACTTTTAATTTTGTCTGTTTTTTAATACATGGAAATTGGATTGAATTTTGTGTGCTGATCTTGTATCCTAAGACCTTCCTGTGTCCTTTAGGCTTGTTGATGTTTTTTTTTTTAATTTTATTTATTTATTCTGTATACAATGTTCTGCCTGCACACCAGAGGAGGACACCAGATTTTGTTATAGAAGGTTGTGAACCCCCATGTGGTTTCTGGGAATTGAACTCAGGACCTCTGAAAGAGCAGCCAGTGCTCTTAACCTCTGAGCCATCTTCCACCCATGGCTTATTGACTTTTTAAAAGTGGATTATTTGCAATTTTCTGTGTAGATAATCATGTCATTGAAAATAAGGATGTGTTTTTTTTCTTTCTTTCCACTTGGTATGCATTCAATTTTTCTTGCCTTATTGCTATTTCTAAAACTTCTAACTCAGTCCTACACATTTCAATTCAGTGAAAATTCTGTTTCAAGCCCAATATTGTTCTTGCTGTCTGGTCTATTCAGATGTCATTTCTCATAGTTTTGATTTATGGTGTTTCTAAGAGGAACCTGCTCTTCAAAGCTTTGAATCACCATCCATAAAAGGAACCTGATCGTACAGGCTAACAAACAGATACCAGTAATTCAGCCAGGGAAGCAGTGATACTTCAGGGATTGTTATTTGAGATTAATTTATGGAGTACCTTTAACACGTGTTTGCTCTTCTGGCACCCTTCCCTTCTTATTCTAAATTGGGAGTAGCAATAATTTTAAACTTGAAATAGAAAATATCTTTAGCAAAGCTACCCTATGACTATATATTAGAAATAATGATTGTTGGGAACTCTTATGAGCTGGATTGAGTCAAATAAAAAAATTGTGCAGCTTACTAGGTCTCTAGTAAGGAATACTTAAAAATATTTTGGCAACAGAAACTCTGATCATGTCTTACTTTGTTAAACAAAATTGCTTTGTTTTAATAATGTGTATATTTTCTACATTAGTGATGTAATTTTAAGTTATATAACATCCCTGATCCACTAAAGAGAGTTTCTAGCCTTTATGGAAAGATAGAAAGCATGAATACTGTTAGATCCTTTCTGGCCTTGGTGGTGCATGCTTTGGTCCAATCAGGCCTCAGGTAAACACACAATTTCAGTCTAGCATCTTTTAAATGCCAGAAACTCTTGTGTAAATGATTTGTTGAAAAACTTCAAAGTGTGCTCCCTACCCCTGCACTCCTGACACCCCCAGCAGTGACAAGCGGCCTCCAGGCAAGTTTGACATTCTCCTTTATAATCGCAATCTCAGCTGGATGACTATCTGTGCGTGCCAGTAACTCCTTCATTTTAAAACTGGAAAGCGTGGAGGTAGCACCCCATCCTTTATGTGCAGTGAATCCAGGAATCTGAGCTGGGGATACCCACTGGGCCTCTCTGAGCCTCAGCCTCCCTTTCTGAAAGGAACACTAAGGACACACATCTTCCTGGGTGGGGCTTAAGTGAAGTGACTTCTGTTGAGGGTCTGACCCAGGGTTGGGCAGTGAGTAGCCCCCAGGAGAGGTCCTTCTTTTGCACACGGCCTTTGCTTTCTCTATTGACTCTCTCCCCTGTATTCACTACATCATGTGGAAGGAGGTGCTTCTTATTTTGGATGTTGCATCTCATGAATGGTAGAGGGGCACTTTCTACCAGAAATATTAACAGTGGGGACCTGGAAGGTGCTATGCCAAGGTTACCCCATTCTTGTTAATGGTCTGCTCATCCAGAACAGGGTGTGTGCAAAGCTGCACCTTCTTCCTTCACCTGCTATACTACAATAGGGGAAAAAGGCTCCCCAAGTGACCAATATGTTCTAGAAAATGCGTCGGTAATTCTGTGACATCTAGTGAGTAACCTTCAGACAGAAAACCTTCCACCTTGCCCTGAACCCACAGCAACTCAATGTGGTGCACATTCAGCTCTTTGAATGCAATGAGCTTCCATTCAAAGCATCACTTTCGGATAGTAAGTAACACGATGTTCTCATGATACAAGGCAATAACGTGGTACATATGATCATTAATTTTTTTTGAAAGGAAGGAGCAGCAACCACCACTTCTCTTTTGACAACCGTGATTTCCAATAGGGTGTGTCTGGATTGAGTACAGCAGAAACAAAATCTTTCTATGTGAAGTGCCTGTGCGAATGGTGGATCCACAAAGGACCACTCCAGAGAATCTGAAGTCTAGCCCAAGGTTCCCTGTTCATCCTCTCTCATTCTGCTGCAGGATGACAGGGCGGCTAGGCACCCTTCAACAAAGAGACAGCAGTCAGTGACTGTCTGGCTTCTTCACTTCAAAGGTCTTCACTTTAATGCAAAGCCCAGGACTTTTGTGTTACCGTCAGGCCTTCCTGGGAGCTGCTTTGAAGTACTCCTCCCTTGGGATGTCAGCTACACCCCCATACCACCTCTGAAGCCAGACGTGTTCTACCCACATCTTCATGAAGAACCATTCATACTGGCGGGGCCACTTTCTCATCCCTGGATGCCTGCAGAAACAGAAGGAGAAGACCGTAGTGAAACAGTGTCCCTCAGCCAGTCCCAGGGATCTCCCACCTCTAGGCCTGATTTGGGTTTAATCCCCCCCCCCCAAAAGGTAGACACTGATGGTTTGGGGAGCAACGGCTGGGGGAGCCTTAGCAAGGCAGGAAGCTATGGTCTCTATACAGAGGGGCTAAGAGCTCTATTCTGGAGCCAGGCTCTGAGGTGTAAATCCCCGTTCCATAGCGGATGAATTAAGATGCTGATGCTGCATCTATGGCTGTCTCCTCATCTGTCGTGTGGGTGAAGGTGATGATGCTCATCACAGGGCTGTATGGGGAGTAAGAAAGAAGCACAGCTCCCTAGCATTCGGTCCTAGCCAGTGCTCAGTGATGGCTGATGATTGCCAGTGGGAAGCATCAAGAAAGACCTTGTGTGTTTCTGTATGAAAAGTAACAGAATGGCAAGCCTGTGAATGCATCTCCTCCTGGAGAGATTTCCAATCCTGCAGGAAGCTGAGAGTCAGGCAGCGTGGACAGGGAGCTCTGTCTTCCCGTTGCTATACTGACACCTGCCTCCCAAATGCGTGAGGACATCTTTGGAGGCAGGGGCTATAGTTGGTCTGGATTTTTTTTCTCCCAATTTTATAAAAATAAAATTTTTCTTCACATCTAAAGATGTTATAACATAAGTCAAGGACCAACAGCAAACTAGAAGGACACCTGTAACAAAACCAACGCCACCATGGTCTTGATAGAGATGTCTGAGCATGTCTGTGGCACCGGTGGGGCTAGGAAGGCTCAGTTGCTTTCATGGCAAGGCACATGTGGCGGTTGGTTTTATCGCCAGCTTGAAGAGAGACAGGGCCATCTGGGAAGAGGAAACTTCCATGGAGAAAAATGCCTCCCTCAGATTGGCCTATGGGCAATTTCTTAATTAATGATTGATGCAGAAAGACCCAGCCCATTGTGGGTGGTGCCATCCCTATGCAGGTTGGTCCTGGGGAATATAAAAACCAACTGAGCAAGCCAGGAGGAGCGGGCCAGTAAACACTATTCCTTCATCATCTCTGACATCCACTTATTCTTGTCTTTATTGGGACAACCAGGTTTTTTTTTTTTGCTGTATTTTTTTTAATGATAAAGTCTCACTATGTAGCTTAGGTTAGTTAGCCTTTGATTTATTCACTACACAGTCCAGACTGGCTTAAAATTCTGAATCTTTCTGCCTTCCAAATGCCAGACATGCACCACTGTGCTTGGCTTCAGGGAGACCAATTTTAAAGCACCTCCATACCTTGAAAACATGGCTTGCTTGGCGAACTCTAACTCCCCTGGCAGCACTGTGATCATCCGGCCAGTGAGCGTTAACCGGGCACATCGGGGGTCTTCTGGGTCGACGATGTTTTTTCTGCAGAGGAAGAACATTGTTCATGTTTTCAGACAATGGTGACATCAGAGCCGGAAATACCAAGGATTTTTATCAAACATTTAAAATTGTCACATTGCTGATTGTACCACTGCAGATTTTTATATTGTCTGTAACCATTATAACATTTTTTTCCATAGGCAATGTGCACTTTGAGCATATGTTAGACACAACCAGGGCAGTTATAGGACAGTTGAAGTAGTCCAGTCTTGGGTCCACATGCCATGGGAATGGCGGCTTGTCATTGTTACTGTGGTAGCTTGGTCTTTGTGCTAAGGACTTGGTCACCAGCTTTGTGATACCGAGAAAAGATGGTGACATTGAGATGGGGAGGGGAGGGCATCTGACGGTGCGTGGTGATGGTGACATCAGGATGGGGAGGGGAGGGGATCTGATGGTGCGTGGTGATGGTGACATGGTGACATCAGGATGGGGAGGGGAGGGGATCTGACGGTGCATGGTGATGGTGACATCATGATGAGGGTATCTGACATTGCATACTGATGTCCCCATTCACTTGTTATCCAACAGCTCAAGGTGTGTCTCAGGAAACCCACAATCAGAAATTTCCTGACTGCATCTGAGGCTGGGGCTTAGCTCCATCCTCACCGCTTGAGACATCCTACTTGAACTGCTATCTGTCCCTCTGTCCACCTATTCTGACAGTATTTGGGGACTTTCCTCCATTTTCCTGTCTCTGCAGCTGACTCAATCAACATCATGGCCCCGAGGGCCAGCTCACCTGGGAGACTTGCAGTTTGGTGTCTACAGCAACACTTTGATGGGTTCCTTTTTTTAAAAAAAATATTAATTATGTATACAGTGTTCTGACTGCATGTATCCCTGCAGGCCAGGAGATGGCACCAGATCTTATTCCAGATGGTTAAGCCACCATGTGGTTGCTGGGAACTGAACTCAGGACCTCTGGAAGAACAATCAGCGCTTCTAACCTCTGAACCATCAGCCCCCTTGATGGCTGTCTTTTGTACTTTTCTTTATGTGTGCAAGTGTTTTGCCTGCCTGATATCTATGTACCAGGTGCATACTTGGTGCCCAAGGAAACCAGAGGAGTGTATTGGATTGCTTAGAACTGGAGTTGCAGATGTTTATGAGCCACTGTGTAGGTGCTGGGAACCAAACCTGGGTCCTCTGGAGGAGCAGTCAGTGCTCTTAACCATTGAGCCATCTCTCTGGATCTCTTTAACAGGTTTCTCAATATCTTACCGACTGACTGCAGTGATCCTGTATCTTCCTGGGAGGCTACTTTAACCCTTTGCTGGCCATTCCATGACCTACATATATTTCCTTATGTGTATAGATAAATGTACTCACCGTGTGACACAGAAAGCCGGACCTGAGGATTTCTAAATAAGACTGGAATAAATGAACCTGCGTTTGCCAATCGCCAGTTATCAAGGGAAATTGGGATCACTTGGGAAATTACAGCCCAGGAAGGGAAGGTAACTTGTTGTTTATTGTTATTGAATAACTTCTGACATTGTGAAAAGATACAGGTATGTCCATCCATGTTCTGATAGCGCATCTTCATAGCACATTGTTCCCATTGTGACACCTTGTCACCCAAATGAGTCATAAGACCCTAAGGTCTCAGCTTTCTATTGGTTTTCTGTGTCAGAGATGTCCATAAAGAAATTCTTAGCTTGTGAGACCATAAGAACTCCAGCTCAAGAAGGTCTTGCCCCATGCCCTGGAGAGAGGCACGCTGGCCAGAGACGCCTAAAAGAGCTGGGCAGATTCCACCTTCTCCCCACTGTCTGTTTCCATTCTCAAAAATGCCTTTCCCAATCACTGTCTACCTGCCTTCCTGGCCACACTTCGTCCATCCATCTAAGTCTAAACATGGGTAGTTCACCTGGAGCCTTCGAGTCGTCAACCCAATGGCTCCCGTGTCAAGTAAATCTATGACTAAACACATGTGACATTATCCTCTCCTTAGAGTGTTTATTGTTGAAGGGGTGTCACCTTGGGATGGCATACTGACACACTGAAACCTGACATACTGAAACTAAGAAATCATGGGGTCAAAGAAAGCAAACCCGGGTTTACTTATGGACAAAACAGAGCCACAAACCAAGAAACCAAGGCTCATCAAAACTGAAAGCGTGTTCTGAGAGGAAAGCCACTGAGCTGCTCCCAAGTTCAGCCCTCAGAAGCTGATGTGTATCAGGCTGGTATTGAATTTTGTCAGTTCATTGGAATGTTCTGGATAGGAGCAAAGACTGGTCACTCCTGTATTTCTCAAGCCTTGGAAGGCACTGCTAGGTTTCTGAAAAGTGTTCCTCTGGGCAGATTCATTTCCAGACACCGTGTCTGTGTGGCTGCATTGTCAGCAAATTTTTAAGGCTAAGTTAGGAAAGATTCGTCCTGTGCATCTTTCTCTATCTTTCTCCCTACGTCTCCCCCTTCCCTTTGTCTGTTTTGTAACCATTTTGATTTATTTTAATAATTGCATCATGTAATCTTGTCAGATCTTAGAGTCTCAAAATATTTGCCCATCTTTTTCCTTCTTTCTTCTCTTCTTCATTTTCCTTTATAGGAAGACATGAGCAATGAAGCGCCCCTCCCCCACTGCCTCAATGCCATTCTCTTTGTATCTTTTGGAGTTACCTTTAATTTAGTGTTTTACAACTAGACAGTTTTTGTTTTATTACTTATAGTCACCAGCAAGCAATATCTTGCTTTCTGTGTGCTTCGCACAGTGTGCATATATCAAACCATAACCCTGCAACTTGATGTTTTAGCACTCAACTTATGTTGAGGATTTATTTGTCTTGACAGCGGGTAATTCTACTCCAATTGTTTTGATTTTGCCTGTAGTAGTCTATGGTAAAAACATTTATCAAATTTATTTATTTATTTTGCTCTGGTTGCCCCATCTCAATTCAATTCGGTTGTAAATGATTCCGCAATTGCCATTTCTGTCTGCATGTGATTCCCTTGGCATAGATCTGAGCATTGCCGTTGGCTGGTTTGATCTCTTTGGCTTTGCAAAGTGCATTTGCAATTTCTGTTCTAAGCAAGGAGGACCTTGTGGTTATTTATTCTCGCTGACACCTCCTGATATTAACAGAATAAAGTTTTTCCAGCTGAAAGTTTCAGTAGTGTTTTAGTAATTGCCTCTCCTTGATTGTACATAGTTAAACATATAACATGTAGACCATGCCTTTAAGCCCAGCACTCAGGAGCCGGAGGCAGGTGGAACTCTGTGGGTTTTAGGTCAGTTGGTCTACAGATGAGCTGAGCACAGCTAGTGTTAAGTGGTGAGATCCTCCTCCCTGCAAATCCTCATGTCCCTCTGCACACAATTCAGTTCTAAACAGGATTGGGAAGCAGATCTTTACTGCATTTGAGATGAAATATGGGAACTATATTATGCTTGTAGCTTTAAATTGGAAAGGATTTCTTAAATAAGACAGGATGAATAGATCATATAGACTGAGTAGATTTCTTAAAATATCAATTTTGGGGCTGAGGGGATGGCTTAATGGGTAGGAGGGTTTGTTGCACAAGCAAGAGGACCTGAAATTGGATCCCCAGCATCCATGTAAAAGCTGGGCATGGTCCTGCATGCCTGTAGGTCCAGCCCTGGCTGGCAGACACAGGTGCATCTGAGGAGATGCCTGGCCAGACAGCCTAACTAAAATGGTGTGCTTCAGGGTCAGCAAGAGACCCTACCTCACAAGAGAAGGGGGAGAGCAATAGACTCTATTGAATAGAGGAAGACGATCCTTGTTCTTCTCAGGCCTCTGAATAAACATGCAGGGTTGCACCCAGCAACCACACATACACATGTGCATAACACACACACACACGAGTAAACTTTTCCCATGACCAAGATCCGCCTGCCTCAACCTCCTAAATGCTGGGATTAAAGACATCTGCCATTACACCTGGCTCATAACTAAATCTTTTTTTTTTTTTTTTTTTTTTTTGGTTTCCCTGTAGTTTCTAAAGCCTGTCCTGGAACTAGCTCTTGTAGACCAGGCTGGCCTCGAACTCAGAGATCCGCCTGCCTCTGCCTCCCGAGTGCTGGGATTAAAGGCATGCGCCACCACCACTCGGCAACTAAATCTTTTTTTAAAAAAATCTACCCTTTGGGCTGCAGTGGTGGTACATGCCTTTAACCCAAGCACCTGGAGTGCAGAGGCAAGCTGATCTCTGTGGGTTTAAGGCTAGCCTGTACTAAAAAGGTCCAGACTATACCAAGCTATACAGGGAAACCCTGTCACAATAAAATAAAATAAAATAAAATAAAATAAAATAAAAATCCATCCTTTGAGGGTGGGACTACTAAATGAAGCAAATAAAGACACACACTTAGGTTTATGACGTCATAACTATAGAATTTCTGTAGTCTTTACAGTTTCCAGTGATGTGGTTATCTATATGAATAGATTTTTTTTTTTGGCTCATAGCTCTGCAAATGTAGATGGGTATCCAGAAATTGTGAGTGCAGCTTGCTAGCAATGTATTTTGGGTGTCTGTTTCTGTGGGAACTGTTTGGGTACATAGTTTCTAGTCTCTGCACTCTAGCTGGTATTGTTTATATTCACTCTGTAGGATGATGGGGGCAGACATCACCCAAAGAACCGCATCTCAGGTTGGCCATCCTCGGGCCCCATGCTCGTGCACACGTACATGTGTGTGCATCCACATCCCACGAACAGACCCATGTATCATACTACAAACAAGTACATTCTGAGTGGGCTTAGCTGTTTAAATGGGTGAAATGGCATGCCCACACATTGGCAGGACTTTCACACCGCATGGTTGACTTTCAGCCATCGGAAAGTCTCACTACCTCCAATAAACCCAAGACTGAGTCCTAGATGATATTTAACAAGCACTGGATCGCATCCTAGCACCCTTATTATCTTTGACAGGCGGTTGACCTCCTGCTCATACTCAAGCAGAGGGGGTGCACAGGTGTCCAGAGATGGGGTGAAAGGTGCCAGTGCCACTTTCAAGTTCTCCTGCCACCCTTACGGAGAGAGTAAGAAACTATGACAAAAATCAGGAAGCAGAAAACGCAACCAAAATGATACCAGAACTAGCCTGGATGTAGCTAAGGTGGTCACTAGAGGACAATCTGTAGCCCTGAATTATTAGACTTAAATTACTGAACACAGTGAGTATCCCATTCAAGGAGTCAGAAGCAAAGGAAAGGAAAGGAAAGGAAAGGAAAGGAAAGGAAAGGAAAGGAAAGGAAAGGAAAGGAAAGGAAAGGAAAGGAGGGAGAGAGGGACAGAGGGAGGGACTGAGGGAGGAAGGAAGGAAGGGAGAAATTCAGATACCAACAGCATTGACACCAAGGAAGAACAGAGACATGCAACACAGCCCACAATGAATTCTTTGAAAACTGGCAAATTGATGAGGAAAAGAAAGAGAAAGCAGAAATAGTGTGAGAGATGAAAAGAGGAACACGAAGCATGAGCATCAATTCAGAAGGAGAACTTGATAAACATCTTCATGTGAATAAATTTGAAGACCAGGATGAAAAAGAAAAAGATTTTTAAGGTATCTTGCCAAAGGATGCCATAGAAGAATAGACTCAGTTGAAAATGTACTTAGGAAGCTGTTATGGGGCTTAGTGATTTTATCTGTTTGTCATCTAAACAACCAATGACAGAAAACTTGCCATTATGCTTGTGGTTGCAGAGATTTTTTTAAAATATTTATGTATTATGTATACAATATTCTGTCTGTGTGTATGCCTGTAGGCCAGAAGAGGGCACCAGACCCCATTACAGATGGTTGTGAGCCACCACGTGGTTGCTGGGAATTGAACCAAGGACCTTTGGAAGAGCAGGCAATGCTCTTAACCTCTGAGCCATCTCTCCAGCCCCCAGAGATTTCTTTTTTTAAAAAAAACTGCTCCATTGCTTGAGCTCTCTCCTCAATTCCTTCTTTTAATTTTTCCAAATAGATAATAAAATATGTCAGCACTTATTTGAGCAATTCTCTCATAACCAATTTCTATGTTAGTGAGGGTTTTATTTTGGCCCATGGTTTCGGGGATCTCGGTTCATGACAGCCTGCTGCATTGCTGTGGTCTTGAGTGACCCCATGTCACAGTCGAGGATTGTGCTAGAGAAAGCTGCTTACTTCATGGGGGAATAGGAAGCAGAGATCAGCAGGAGGAGAGGGAGGGACCAGGAGCAAAGGCATGTTCCCAGTGGCCCACTTCCTCCAACTAAGGATACCTCTTAAATTTCCATCTCCTAAAATAGTGCAATTGCCTGGAGACCAAGGCAATCATCAATGAGCCCATGGGGGACAATTCTTGTTCAAACAATCACATGCTTAAAGCAAACAGTTGAGACTTGTGCAACTATCCCCACAATCTAATTTATTTATAAGATTATACTGATTTACTTATTTTATGTGTATGGGTGTTGTCTTAGTTAGGGTTTCTATTGCTGTGAACAGACACCATGACATGACACCTCTTAAAAAGGAAACCATTTCATTGAGGTAGCTGCTTACAGTTCAGAGGTTTAGTCTGTTATCATCATGGCAGGGAGCATGGCAGTGTGCAGGTAGACATGGTGCTGGGGAAGGAGCTGTTACATAATGAAATGCAGCAACAGGAAGTAGACTGGGTGTGGCTTAAGCATATGTGAGATCTCAAAGCCTACCTCCCAGTGACATACTTCCTCCAAGACCACACCTACTCCGACAAAGCCACATCTCCTAATGATGCCACTCCCTTTGGGGGCCATTTTCTTTCAAACCACTGTAGGTGTTTTACTTGCATGTATGCCTATGAATCAGTATGTGCCTGGTACCCACAGAGAGCAGAAGAGGGCATTGGCTCTCCTAGAACTGGAGTTACAGATGGTTGTGAGCCACCATGTAGGTACTGAGATTGGAACCCATGTTCTTTAGAAAAGCAGCCAGTCAGTGCTCCCAGCTGCTGAGCCATCTTTCAGGCCTTGAAACCTATTTTTTTAGATCCCTTGCATCACACCAAGGGCACAGCTGTATGGCAGATGCAGACTGCTGTTGTATTGAAGGAGATTAAACGAACAGGGTAGTGCCCGATACACAATGTGGTCGAGAATTGATGTGCACAAAAAGTTGAAAGCGTTTTGGAAAATTCAGGTTTAAATGGAGACTGGCTGTGTTTGTTACAGATCTTCTTCCTGGAAATCCAGAAGCAGATGGGAAAATATGTCTTATATCTTTACTATCTTTAATATGACCAAACATGGCATCCTGGGTTTTATCATCAGGAGAATGACAGAAGAGATGCCGAAGTCTGCTGATGCCACAGCAAAATCTGGGCTCCATTTTAAACCTAGTTAGTCAGTTGTTTAGTTATAAAGCCAGGTGTAATTATTTAGCATGGATATATTTTATACATCAGAGGTTGATTAATCCTCACAATGTCCATTTGTTGTTAGCAATACACCAAGAACTGCGACAGTGCTGTCAGGAGAGGAGTAATTTAGCCAGCTTCGGCTGTTCAAACCCAGCATAATCTGAGAAAGGTTCATCTTCAGGAGGTCTGACTCTTGAACAGTTCCTGCATGACAGCTTCTGAGTCCTTTGAGTGTTCTAACTGAGTCCTTGGCCACACACAACATTTGGTCTTTTGAGAAGTTGAAGTCTAAGGAGCTGAGAGATCAGATACAGCTACTCTGGCGTGCAAACCCAGATTACCCGGGTCCAGAGGCTTGGCTGGCAACACTTAGCACACATTTCCATGCATCATTGCTTGGGAAATTGAATTTGCCCCATGCAAATGCCCCATGCTTGGCAGCTAGCTTATGTCTGATTTCTTGTGGCCTTCATGGCACACACCTTGTGCCTTTGCTTACCTCATCCTGTGTCTTTTCAGTGAAGCCACCCGTGAGCTTTTGAGTTCTGTGAGTTCTTGTAATAAGTCATTGAGTCTGGGAGAGCCTTGGGGATCCTGACCAAGCAGACACTGACAACTCATGGTAACACTGATGACAGATGTCATAAAGCAGCTGTCTGGGGGCATGACTCAGCACCACTACTTCCCGTTCATTATGTTATGGGAAAGTCTTAAGAAAGATGCCTCTGCCAAGCTGTGTACATGTTTAGCATAGACTTAAAGAACTTGTCTTTACCTGCCTGGAAGCTTTTCTTTATCATACACCCTGCTGAGTCCTGACAAGAGAGGGTAATAGTTGGCCATGCCCACGTATTCAGACAAATTGCTGCACGGAAGAACACTGTGTTCTGTCCAAAAGTATTATGGTCTGTGGTGTTTTCCACATTGCAAAAGTCTAGTTGCTGAGTCATGGATTTTTCTTGTGGGCTGAGACAAAGGAATCACAGAATGCAATCACAAGAATCTACTCTGCTCTAAAACAAACAAACCCTAAGTCTCACAGGAGAAAATAAATACAATCAGCAAAGAAGAAACAACGTTGTATGCATTGCAAAATAAAAACAGCAAAGAAGAAACGACATTGGGTGCATTACAAAATACAAACAGGAAAGAAGAAAACGACTTTTGGTGAGTTACAAGTAATTAGAATTTGTCCCCGTGAGAATGTCATCAGCTTTAATTTGTTCACGATTAAAGTCAATTCCTTCAACAAAATCTCTCTTGGATGAAGCAATGGAATTAATAATAAATCATTATATTTAAATGGGGAAACGTCTTTTCTTCTGTATTAGCGTTGGTTATACAGAGTAGAGAAGAAATTATGTATTTTATGTAAGTACAGAACTTTCCATTTATACAATAGGAAGCCCAGCTTATCTTGGTATCAATCCCCTCCCCCATGACAGGCTGGCTAGTGAGCCCTCAGAGGAACTCACATTCTCGCCCCTGGAGTGCCTGGATATGCTACCTTAGATGACAACAGAGAATTGAGGTCCGTGATCACCTGTCTTTGAATAGGGAGGTTTCCCTGGGCTGTGGCTAGGTCCAAGATAATCATAAGGGCTCTGCTGTTCTTTCTTTTTAGTATTGAATTACAGACATAGAGTCTCACTGCCTAACCTAGGCAGGTCTTGAACTTTCAATTCTCCTACTTCAGCTTCCTGAGTACTTGGATTAAAAAAATAGGACACCACGCATAATTCCAATTTCAAAGTAGGAGAAGGAGGCAAAAGGAAGTGGTGAAGGGCTAGGATGTGAGAAAGACTCAGTTGACATTCCTGCCTTCTAGATTGGCAGAGGGCACAAGCCATAGAAACTAGAAAAGCTAAGAGAGCCTTCAGAGAGGAACAGAGCCCTGACAATACCTAGACTTTAGTTCAAAGAGACCTGCTACATGGGAAGTAGAAAAAGACAAGATCTCCTGAGTAAATTGGGAGCATGAGGACCCTGGGAGAGGGTTGAAGGGGAGGGGAGAGGCAGGGAGGGGAGCTGAGAAAAATATAGAGCTCAATAAAATCAATAAAAAAATAAATCTGATGTGCTCAAGCCACTGAGCTGCACTAGCTGCTGTAGCAGCCACAGTGCACTGACGCATCATGGAGAGCACGTCGGCTTGAAGTTGCTCCATTGGTTGCCGGCCACTGCTGCTTCTGAAATGGCCAGCACCTTCACTACCAACCAGGAGGGAGGACACCGTGTACCCCGTGGGCCCCAGTGAGTGCTGCCAGTCTGTGAGCAGCTGCATTTCCGAAGAGGGCAGGAGGAAGCATTCTCCCTTTCTCCAAAACACATCTCAAATATTGCTCTGCCATCTGTTCCTCTCTTTTGGCAGATTCAGGAATCCTGCTGTATTCTCAAGCCTCAGGAAGAATGCAATTGTTCCAATGAATACATATGCAGACTTTCCCAACCCATTGTGACCAGAAGTTAGTTATTTAAAGATCTATATGTTTGTATTAAGAAAAATTAAGGAAAAATGTTATAGGAAAAATTATATCACGATCTTTGAGGGTTTGGAAAGTTCTATCAGTACCTACAAATATAAACAAATTATATTAAAATAGTTATTCAGCATCACGTGGATCCTCTTTAAAATTATTTTTCTTTAGTAATTTCAGATATGAATACAATATATTTAGATCATAAATACTCTCACTTCCCTCCTACCTACAAGTTCCCCTGGGGCCCCATCCCTCTCTTGTGACTGCCTCGCTGAAAAAGGTACCGAGCCATGTGGTTAGCATAGACAAGAATAATGGGCCAATATAAGTTATAAGAGTTAATAAGAAGCCTGAGCTAATAGGCCAGTCAGTTTATAATTAATGTAGACCTCTGTGTGATTTCTTTGGGACTTAATGACTGCGGGAACCAGGCAGGACAGAAAACTCAGACAACACCCTCCCAACTTAATGTCCTTGTCTTTTTCAAATACCACCGAGTCCAGTTAGTGCTCCCCATATGCACACAGTGCTCCCCATATGCACATCAGTGTAGTTAGTGCTCCCTATATGCACATAATGCTCCCCCTATGCACATCAATGTAGAGCTTCATCCATGGGAACATGAGCAACCTACCATGGATCATAACACTGAGGAAAACTGGCTCCATCCCTTTGGCTACCAACTGCCAAAGCTCATCAGATGGGGTAGGACCTTGTAAGCCCCCTCCTCTCCCAATGCTGGACTATGGGTCAGCTTGATCTTGTGCCAGCCTTACACCACCAGCCATAGCTGCTGTGAGTTCATGATCAAAACAGCTCTGTTTAGGGCTGGAGAGATGGCTCAGCGGTTAAGAGTATTGCCTGCTCTTCCAAAGGTCCTGAGTTCAATTCCCAGCAACCACATGGTGGCTCACAACCATCTGTAATGAGGTCTGGTGTCCTCTTCTGGCCTTCAGGCATACACACAGACAGAATATTATATACATAATAAATAAATAAATAAATAAATAATTAAAAAAAAAAACAAAAAAAAACAGCTCTGTTTAGCGTCTTTAAAATACAGAAAAAGAGAATCTATTCTGTTGAATTCCCAAGGGCAGAGATTTCAAGAGAGTGGACAGCACCACCCTATCACTAGCAAAATAATTGTCACTGCACGGTGGTTTTCAACTGCAGAGAATTTTTTTAGAAAAAAAAAAACAGTTGAAAATCTGTGGTCTGTATTTGGTGTCCCAGAGGTTAGGGAGGGCTCTATTTGCATTTAATGCATAGAGACCAGGAATTCACTATGGTCTACAATCATGGGATGATCCTACAATGAACCAATAACCCATTGAAGCAGGTGGTAAGACTTTGCTTGATGTCTCCGGCCAGGTGGAGAGTGAAGGATGGTGTAAAGGAGAGAGGCTTTTTGGGTTTTGTTTTGTTTTTCTGTTTGTGGGTTGGCTGGTTTGTTTTTAATCTCAACACTATTGACTTTTGGGGTTGTTAATAGATGAAACTCAGTTGAGGAAGAGGGGTGCATTGTCTTGAGTAGCTTCATACTTTGTTATAGAAGTGTGAGTGTCATCTGCCCCTGGAGAGAATGGAGATTTGATCTAAAGAACGGGGTGGGCGTGGGGGGTGGGGAGTGAGGATGGGGGGTGGGGAGTGGGGGTGGGGGGGGAAGGTGTGAAACTGGAGGCAGGAAGAGCGGCTTGCAAGGAAATCAAGTAATGTTTCCCAGTAGTGCTTCGGAGAAACCTGGGGATTTTGTTTATGCATGGAAAAGCAATGCAAGAGCCATTTGGTCTGCCTCAGCTATGGCGAGCTAGCTGAGCCCAGGCTCAGAGGAAGCAGAAACAGGACGGAGAGTGTGCCCCTACTCCAGAAAGAACATGGGTGGGAGATGACCAGAGCTTATATGGGTGAAAATAAAGATAGAACACAAGATCTAACCTGGACAAAGAGAAAGGGGTGGGAGATGGTACAGAGAGACAGACGATGCTGTGGGTAAGGGACTGGCCGACTCCGTGAGTGTGAGCACCTTGCGGGGGGGTGGGGGTGGGTTTACTCTTCCAAGCATGGTTCTGCTTTAGTAGAACCTAGGAAAGTTGCTCAGAGGGAGGGTCTGGGTGTGCTGTATTTGCTAACATGTCTGGGATGTAGTCCTGGGTGTAAGCCTGAGAACATGTGTGTAGGAGGGGATGTATAATGGATATACATGATACCGAATATGAGCGTTAGAGGGAGCTATGAGCTCTCTGTGGTTTGCCTTCTCCACTTTCGCTTTTGTCTTGGGGATAACCTAGAAACAGACATACTTTGTCTTTGCTGGCCTGGCCTCGCAGACATCTGCAGAAAGCGCTTATGTCATTCCTAAGACTGCCTTTACCCGGGCTGGCTGCTTTTAGTTAACGTGTAATATCCTTATTAAACTATGATGTCCTGGAGACCCTAGCAAAGGGCATACCAACTGCAGGCTGGGGATCACACCCACTCCCTCTGCTTCATTCTTTTAGGGGAACAGTTAAAGAATGTGCTTGTTTTAGTTTAGTGTAGCTTAATTTTGTGGCATGCCCACACAATGCTTCATCCTGTCCTGGTTAGCGTCAGGTCCAGAAGAAATTCCATCTCACCGAATTCTAGTGGTTAGACAAAAGCCAGCATTCATCCTCTCTACCAAAGGAACCGTTTCCCTCATCACTTCCAGAAGGGACAAACGGCTATGTATGATGCCTACTAGCTTACCAAAGTACATGCTGGTCTCCAGACACAGTATCACAACAGAGGCAGAGATATTGTCTTCAGTGATGAAGCCATCAGTATGTTGCCCTTGCTCCTGTAAATAACCATTCCCCGGCGCTCTTGGAAGTGGAAGGGGGTCTAGCTAGGAAGGGGACGGTGGTTAACACAAGTCGTAGGGGACATGAGAGGGTGATGCAGAGGAGGCAAATATGATAAAAAATACATTATGGACATGCATACATGTAATAATAAAATCCATTATCATGTATAATTTATATATTAATAAAAACTTCTTAAAATGAGATTTTTCTCTTTAAGAAAGTTGATTTACAAAATACCTGAGCTCCAGGAAGCTGACTAACATGGAAGCCTGTAATGGTTCCCCCAGTTATCATCAGAAAGCTATGGAAGGAAGGCTGGTCTTTTGAGGTGCAGTTCTCCCCTGTAGGTGATCATCTCTCAACAACCTGATAAGGAGCCACTCTTAAGCCACTTGTATAGCCCGCAGACCCCTCCCAGTCTCTGGCTTTTCCAACTCCAAACATTTGTCCATATCTTCAGGCTCTTGCTGTGCTTTCCAGAGCTCGGTTCGCAGTTCCTATCCATGAATTCCCTCTGTCTCTTAGAGAGAAATTGGAGTGGTTCAAAAGCTTGGCACATGGATTCAAAGGATTTCCGTATGTGTCTGGGACTAGAAACATCTCTCACTCCTTGTCAGGTCTTGAGATGCAACAGACACTGGTCAGCCACACACAACAGGGCCAGATAGCAAAACCTGGAAGGAGAGCCGCTCCTGGGCAGAAGGGTACAACCATTCCACTGTGAGCAGCAAGTCTCTATTCTCCACGCTTCCCTTCGTAATTGCTCTCATTTCAGTATGATGGGAATATGGCAAGATTTACCTTCACCAGCTATATATTATATGTATTAGAACCATACATACATTAGTATACACACACACACATATATACATACATACACACACATGTATATATCATGTGTGAAAGAAAATTTCCCCTAAAAACAGGGCCCTAAAGCAGGTGCATGGTTCTAAGAAGTCAGGCTCATGGAATTCCCGATGAGCAGCTAACCCCTACCACTTACCCAGAAGTCTAGAAATTGCAAAAACCTCACAGCTTAATGTAGTGCCCACCCCACAGTTTTGAAGCCCTGTCCTCCCCATTCTCTACCCCCATTTACAAAAACTGCGCTCAGGCTCTGGGCACCATGTTCCCCTGCGCCCTGCGATGCTGTGCCAGGGGGCCGTGAGGCTCCCCTCTCAGACAGCAAATGTCGGCCCTTGCCATTGGGGTCGACCTGAGTTTTTATTCTTTTATTCCCTCTGCCAGTTTCATTCTGGCGATGTGTGTGGAAGAGATAAGTGTGCTTGTGGAAGAGATAAGTGTGCTTGTGTGTGCCTTTAGGCTTGTGCATGTGTGTGTGCGTGCATGTGGAGGCCCAGGGGTTGGTGTCAGCAGTCTCCTTGACCCATCTCCAATCAACCAAACTCAGAGCTCACCGATATGGCTAGTCTCACTAGCCAGCGGAGAGATTGCCTGTTTCCTCCTTTTTTTTTTTTTTTTTTTTTTTTTGGTTTTTCGAGACAGGGTTTCCTCTGTGGCTTTGGAGCCTGTCCTGGAGCTAGCTCTTGTAGACCAGGCTGGTCTCGAACTCACAGAGATCCGCCTGCCTCTGCCTCCCGAGTGCTGGGATTAAAGGCGTGCGCCACCACCGCCCGGCTGTTTCCTCCTTCTGAAGCTAAAAATACAGGCAAGCTGCTATGACTGCCAGCCATGAGTTCTGGGAATCCAAACCAGTCTCTTATTTAGATGGCACGCACTCTCACGGCTGTGCCATTTCCTTAGTCCAATATTCCCACTCCTATATTTTAAAACATCTAGACTATAAGTAAGCACAATCGTGACACCCCCAAAATACCAGACGGAGGCACTGCATACATTAGCATGAATTATCACGTGTCTGTCCTCATTGGCCAGCACATTTAAACTAGCACAGCCATCTTCCGTGGGTTCAATTAACAGCTCCTCCAGCGAGGTCCATATCCCAGCCCCCAGAAGCGCGTGCTGCACCTGATTCCACAGATGTGGAATGGTGACCCTGTATGAGCTCGCAGGTAAAGTGTAATCAGACAGATCTTCACAGCAGGGGTCAGAGTTTAAAGTGGGCAGGAGGATCAGGAATGACAGAAGCAAAGTCTGTGGTGGTGAAAGTGTGGGCTCCAAGCAGAGGACCGTGCGTGTTCTCTGCTCTGAGCAAAGCGGGGAAGTGAATTCTCCCCTGGAACCACTGGACGGAAGTGATCCCCAGGCCTCCTTGGTTTCAGCCTTGTAAGACTCACTGTAGACTTGGGTGATCTCGAGTGGAACAGATCAGCTACTTAAAACTCCAACCAAACTAACAACATTTAACTCACAACAGAAAACGTATGATGTTGGGAGAGTCTGTTGGCATGATCTCCGTGGGTGTATTTACAACAAGCCTTGTGAATTACCTCGGCTTCACTGCGAGGCATGGGCTGGAGATGATATACAAACAGCACAAATCAGCCTACAAAATAGTGTGGCAACCGAGTCTGTTCTTTTTGAAACTCAGGTGGTCGGTCCCCTCCTGCTGTTTCAAGGATGTTGCTTATGATTGTGAGTGTTAGCTGTTCACTTGAGGAAATCTAGAACTCTCTGGAAGATACACATGGCTGTGAGGGATTTCTCTTAAAATTTTTTTTTTTTATTTTATGTGCATTGGTATTTTGCCTGCACGTATGTCGTGTGAGGGTGTCAGATCTTGGAGTTACAGACAGCTGTGCTCTGCCATGTGGGTGCTGGGAACTGAACCCGGGTCCTCTGGAAGAGCAGTCAGTGCTCTCAACCTCTGAGCCATCTCTGCGGCCCTGGGAGGAATTCTCTTAACTGGGTTAACAGAGATGAGAGTGTCCATCCTGCTTGTGGACAGCACCACTCCAGGGGCCAGGCCCTGGAGTGAGTGAAAGAGAGACTGAGCACTGGCATGCACGCATGAATTCATCGTTCTCCGCCCTTGAGTATAGATGTGATGCGCTGTGACAGCTTTAAGTTCCTGCTGCCTTGGCCTCCCCACAATGATGGACTGAAACCTGGAGCTGTGAGACCAACAAACCCTTCCTCTCTTGAGCTGCTTCTGTGAGGGCATTTTCATCCCAGCTGAAAAGGAAACCAAGATGAGCTAGTATGGCCGGGCGGTGGTGGCGCACGCCTTTAATCCCAGCACTCGGGAGGCAGAGGCAGGCGGATCTCTGTGAGTTCGAGACCAGCCTGGTCTACAAGAGCTAGTTCCAGGATAGGCTCTAAAGCTGCAGAGAAACCCTGTCTCGAAAAACCAAAAAAAAAAAAAAGATGAGCTAGTATGAAGAGGCGGGGTGCAGGGGCGGCAGGTAGACGGGAGAGTCGGGTCATCTGGAACTGAACCCCAGCACCATTGGAATCGGGGGTGTGGATCCCTGTGCAAGCTCTTCGCACCTGTAATGCCTCAGTTTCTTTATTTGTTGAGACACACCATAGCACCACTGTCATGAGCTCCCTGAACACGCTGTATATCACGTGTGTCAAGTGATCCTTACAGTGAGGCAGAGTAAACAGGGCTCTGCTGACTCATTTCTCCTGCTTCTGCCGTCCTCAGTCCTGCAGGGAGGCAACATCGGCCAATGACAATCACTACCATTTGTTAGTGCTGAGCCAGGGGCCACACACTGAGACAGTTCATCCCCACAGCAGCCTGACAGCCACCGTGACTCCTATTTTAGGGTACAGGAAACTGAGAAGCAGACCTATTGAGGTACTTATATCAAAGCCGACATCAATTGGAAGACTTAACACACAGATCTGTCTGCAAATCAGAAGCTCTTTTATCTCCCACAGTCAATTCTCAAATATAAGGGTGCATCATCGGGGCTCCCTGGCTGCCCTTTGAAGACTCCTTCGTCAGAGACTGTTGGAGTCAGTAACAGACATCTATGACTGGGCAGAGTAACTGCTGTTCTCAGCTCGGTTTCTGCTGTGGTCCAACAAGGTGGTCCCAGAAACAAAACTGATGGGGGCAGGACTGGCCTCGAACCTGTTCCTACAGCTAGTCCTAACTGGGCAGTCGGATCGAATTTGGGGAACTTCAAGGTCAGTTTTAGGGCCACGCCGATGCTTTACCCTCAAAACCACTGACTGGTGATTCCCTACCTGTCTGACTTCCTGGAGCCAGCACAGACCCTGAGTGGACACCACTGTGGCAGCACTCCTGAGGCACCTTCTGGTGCTCACCCATTCTGCCAACACTGTCCTGGTCAGGGAAGGTCTGGGGGCTGAGTCCTGGCCATTTCAGACCACCTGTGGCTCCTAAGTCTCTCTTAGAATCAGAGCAGCACCCCGAGAAGGCACACCTAGACCCACAGAGCTTTCAGGGTGACTTTCCTCTCGACTTTATTCTGCAGTGCAGTACCCCAGGGTTGTCCCTGTTCTAACATGTTTGACAAGGGCATCTTCTAACGATGATCGGAATGGCTCACTCAACTACAAATTCTACTGTCCACCTTCCTTAGAGGCGAGCAGCACATGCGTGGAAAGGAATGGAAAGGAAACTCCCTGCTATGTTAAAGGAACGAAGGAAAACCAACAACAACAACAACAACAAAACAGTGACGGTGCCTCTGTCTCCTGAGACTGAGAGGCCTTTGTGCATTCCAAGCAAGTGCTCTTCCATTGAGTCACACCTTGTCTGAGTCTGTGGATCCGAGCCTGCTTGTTTCAAAGCACTTGGCATTCCAAAGTCTTGTGCTTTGGGGTATCATGTCAAAGTTTTATCACTGCTTCTCAGTGTCCCAGGAGGCTCCTTACACTTGAGTGTGTGGCAGATCCTGCTACACTGAGTCAGCTCGTCGGTAACAACAGTCAGGGAGCAGTCAGTCTCGTTAAATCCTATCCATGCATGACGAGCATACAGTAAGTGCCCAATAACTATTATTTGAAGGAAAAAGACATTGTTTCAATCACAATATTTAATATGCTGCTTCATGTACAATATATTTAATAGGCTTAATTGGATATATGATCAATCCAATCAAGGTTTAATTCACTTTTATTATCCCACTGTTTTTATATTATTGGAGTAAGAATTTTCCCTCACAAAATCTTTTTAATCTGATTAATTAAAATCTGGGTTTTGTAGGGTGTGTGTGTGTGTGTGTGTGTGTGTGTGTGTGTGCACGCGCTGGAAATTGTGCCTAGGGTCCTGCACGTCAGCAGTCAAAGTCCGTTTTTCTCACTCAGACATTTTATTACCAATTTCTACATCCTAGGTAATTTACTCTCCCATATTATCTTGGAAATATTAGTTTAGCTCTTTGCTAATTTGATAGGAAAGGCCCCATCTATAGTAGCGAGGGTGAGCTGCTTGTGTGGTGATGTATATCTGTAAGTTCAGTCACTTAAGAGGCTGATGTGGAGAGAACTGAACCCCATTCCAGCAGGCCTCTGACCTACACACACACACACACACACACACACACACACACACACATGATAAAATGCACACACAGTAGCAGAGCACTGACTTAGTGCGTGCAAAGTTGTGCTCAAACTTTAGCACCAAAGAAAGGACATCAACATTGACCAAGAATATATAGAATTAGCATGTTAATATTGAATATTTAGCCATTTTATGTTTCTCCCAATGACAGAAGAAAATTAAACGCAGAGGAGAAAAATATACTTGCAAATCATTTGTCTAGAATCTTATCTAGACTATATAAAGAAATCCTAGAATCCAATAATCAAATGATCAATAATCCAGTTTTTTAAATGAGTAAAGGATTTGAACGATGGTTCTCCCAAGAAGAGTACAAATGATTAGTCAACCCACAAAAGAATACTTAATACGACCGACCCTCAGGGAACTGCAAATTAAAACCGCTGTGTGATATCACTCCCATAACTGGACAGACTGAATAAAAATGTCAGGCAATAACCAGTGTGGTCAGGATACGGAGCAAACAAAGCCCTCAAATGTTGCTTGTGGGAATATAGAGTAGCACGGCCACTCAGGAAAAATGCTTGGCAGGTCCTCAAAGAGTTAACCATGGAATTAGCATATGATCTAGCAGCAATCCTACTCCTAGGTACCTACCAAAGAGACCTGAAGTGTAAGTCTGCCCAGAAACTGGAAAAGGGTGCACACAGCAACATTCATTATTCACAATCCCTGCAGCATGGGGACAAATGCCCATCAAAGCACCCAGAGATGGATAGAAACTGAGGAACACGATACAAACAATGCAACGCTATTTGACCCCTAAAAGAAACGGACTATTGATAAACGCTGTAAAACCAAACCTTTGAAAACACAAAAGTAGATTTAAAAAAAAAACCAGTAACAAAATATCACATATTATATACTTCCATTTATATGATATTCAGAAAAAATAAATAAAATGGCCAGGATATCTAAGTCCATAGGGACAGAAATAGATGAACAATTGTATTTTCAGCCACCTACACAGCAATAGTGCTGAAGCCTTTTTGAAGAGTCTACATTTACAGGTGTTACCACCTTGTCTCATATTTGAGTCATTCTTGTTTAAGATGGAGACTCTTCCAACAGCATTTGTGAACCGGATGGGGAGGAATTCTCAGAAGACAGAAAGGGCAGCACCACGGCAGAGGAACTGGAACACTGGTGAATTAACGACCAGCTGGGAACCCCAGGAACTGAACTTCATAGCAAGAGCGAAGTGGCTATCGTTTGCTAAGAGCTATACCCGCAGATATATGTGCAGAAATGAGCAGAAGATGGGAGAGAATCCTGGACTCCTGCTCCTCAGGCTTGCTCTTTGCAGAGTCCCGTGTGCTCTTTTAAAAGCCACTGAGGTTGGTTTAGCTCCAGGAACACAGGAATGTTTAAGCAAAGGAGGAGAGGGGCTGACGCTGCACAGAGGGCCACTTACTTAGAGGATTTATCGATTGCTTTCAAGAGGCATGAACGAGAACTAGAACAGAGGAATTGGATTCAATTCCCGAGTCTGATTAGGGCTGGACATGTACGTATGTCACATGACACACATGTCATGGAGACTCATCACAGCCATTGCCAAACAAGTTGCTGCCAGCAGATACTTATGATGTGTCCCCTTGATGAAGATCATCCTGGGAGCTGCTGAATGAACAGAGCAATTTTCAAAGCTGTCCAAGGAGTCAGCCCCAGAGTTGTGCTTGGTATCAGGCTGAGCTGATGCTTACAGCAAAGATGCACATTTAGTCTTCTGTTTGCTTTTGTTTTCGAGATAAGATCTTGCCATGTAGCCCTGACTCGTCTAGTGCTCATAATTTAGCTCAAGCAGGCCTTCAACTTGTGGGAATCCTTCTGTCTCAGCCTCCCAAGAGTTGGATTACAGGAGTGTATTATCCACCCGGCTCCACATTTTGTTCTTATAAAAACAGTTAATGGGCATCTACATGAAACAGCATGACCACCCCTGGCCCATACCTGCAATCCCAGGGTTGGCAGGCATTGCTAGGTGGATTCTAGAAACAACAGCAACAAAAGATGTGGAGAGTGATAGAGGAAGACTCTCAAGACTCCCAGAATCCTCCTGTGGTCTCTGTAACCACAGGGAGGGTTCATACATGGATACACACACACACACACACACGCACACGCACGCACACATGCACACAGGGCCATTGGTCTTTGTCATTTCTACAACCTTTTCTTACATGTCACAAAGGAATTATTAAACTCAGATGTACTAACTCAGATGTTTCTGCTCAGTAAAGATTGGGGGCTCTGAGCCCTGGCAGCGTCTACGACACCCTTTTTATCAGAAGCCTTTTGGGGGAAGAGGGGACATGCTTCTGAATCCTTGTTTATGATAAGCAAATCGATGCACCTAACATTTGTCCAAAGTCACCCTTCAATTTGTTTTGACTTCAGGAAAAGCATTTGATAACTCTTTGGGTTCCAAGGATGGCCCAGTCACCCAGGTGAAAACTGGCCCCTTACCATTGAGTGGAATATGAATCAAGGGAATGGCCCTTCCTGGTCCAGAGGGTTTCTTAGCCTGCTCATCTAGAGGATGCAGTACTAAATCCATCGTTCAAGTATGCTTACTACAGAAGGTGAGATGCTACAGTAGATTTTCTGCTTCTATTGATCACAATCGATTAGATCTTCACACAGCCAAGTCTAGTGTCTGAGTGTAAATTCACTCAGGGCTTGGGCACATGCCCATGCGTATGTGAATAGCTGTGTTTCCTGGAAAGGGAAACAGAGGAGGGCTAGCTGGTTGCTGAGATCTCTTTTAAGGTGGAGTCTTTTTCAATTTGCCATCTTAACCTGGGCTGGGAAATAGATTCCCAGCCCTAATTCATTTAATTAATTAAATGAAGAAACCACAGCACCCAAAAGTAAACAGACTAATTAAATAAACCACTTGAAGTAAACTAATCATTATTAATAAAGACAAATTTGTAGGCCGTGATGCTGACAAGCAGAAAGGCCTTCTCCCTTGCTGCCTCTCAGACTGTATCCTTTCTGTCTAAAATGTTTGATTGTCAAATACAGACAAAATACATTGAAGGGACGCAATACAATGACTTGCTGAATGCATGCATCGTGTAATGATTGCCACAATCAGCTTAGGTAGCCTATGTGTGTTGAGCCATGCTGAGCGTTAGATCCCTAAACCTGAATGTCGTACCACTGAAAGTCCTCACAGCGCCCAGCATTATGCATTCCTTTCTTCCCTGGCTCCTGGAAACAGTCTAGTCCTTGATTTTGTGAGTTCAACTTCTGATCTCACACTTTTCTTCTTCTTCTCCACCTCCCCCTCCTCCTCTTCCTCCTACTGTATTTTGAGACAGGTTTTGCTGGTTGTGCACCATGCCGCTCTGGCTGTCCTGGAACTCATATTGTAGACCAGGCTGGCTTCAAACACATGAAGATCTGTCTGCCTCTGCCTCCCAGTTGCTAAAATTAAAGGTGCACCACCACCACCACCACCACCACCCAGCACTATTCTTCTTTTTGCCAGACTGTCATTTTAATTTCGGTTTATAATGGACACAAGTCATCATATGGGCCAAACTATAGTTATTTATACACTTTTCTCGGAAGCGCTGGAAACGCATTTAAGATCATGTACGTGTCCATCTTCCAGAGGCCTCAGCCTCACCCTGCAGCACCTTCAGCCTATAAGCCCTCACCCTGTGAGAGGGCTGGTCCTCGGGTTGAGGGAGGAATGAGGCTGTCATGGAGAGGTCTCTTTTGTCTCTGCCTTCTAAGTGATTGAAAGAAATTCTTCTCTCAAGTTTTGGGAGCTTGTGCTTTACAATATATAATCTTTGTAGAATATGCACAGTTATCCCTGGAGATTCCTGGAGAATTGCATTCAGAATTTTGAATACCCAAATCTGCAGGTGCCTGTGATGGTTGGAAAGAAAACGGCCCCCAAAGGGAGAGGCACTATTAGGTATGGCTTTGTTGGAGTAGGTGTAGTTTTGTTGGAGGAAGTGTGTCACTGTGGGGGTGAACTTTGAGGCCTACCATGCTCAAGCTATACCCAGTGTGGCACACAGTTGTGTCTGCTTCTTGTGGATCAAGATGTAGAACTCTCAGCGCCTTCTCAAGCACCATGTCTGCCTGTATGCCGCCATGATGATAATGGGCTAAATAAACCTCTGAAACTATGAGCCAGCCCCAATTTAATGTTTTCCTTTTTAAGAGTTGCTGTGGTCATGGTGTCTCTTTACAGAAATAAAAACTTTAAGACAGCATCTAAGGTCCTAAAGTAAAAGTATCATACTTTATTTCTGTAGCATGTATGTATGCATATGCATGCTTACACGCATGTGCACATACATGTGAATATGTGCGCATGTATGTGCATGCCACATCACATGCGTGGATGAAAGAGGACACCTTGAGGGAGTCAGTTCACACTCCATGCCATGTGGCCCTCAGGGATCAACCTGAGGGCATCAACCTTAGCTGCAGATATCCCTATCTGCTAAGCCATCTGGCTGGCCTCTACAAATATTTTAGTAGTAATAATATTTGATATAATCCTACCCTTCACATAATGTAAATCATCTTAGGTTCCTTATAATATCTAACTGATGCAAATACTATCAAAAAATTGCTATATTACACTGTTCAGGGGGGCGGACACAGCTAGAAAATGTCAGCTATGTTCAGTATGGACACATTTTTTTTTTCTGTAGTTGGTTACACCTATGGATGAAGACTTCACAAATGGGCAGTCCTGCTGTTTAACACAGAACTTCCTAGGTGGCTCTTCTTACTCAGGATTCACTGCTGCAAGGTGTATTCAACCACAGATCCAAAGAGCCCTCAGATTCAACCCCCACATCCTCCAATTGCCAAGAAAAATAAATGAATAAACAGCATATTTAACTCTATGCCAGCAGCAACTTTTCTTGGCCACACAGATGCATCAAAATCACCAACCAGTCTAGTACTTTGCTAGCATTGAGTCGCTTTAAAACGTTCATTTATTTTTATGCATGAGTGGTTTGCCTGCATTGGCTACACAGATGCATCAAAATCAGCAATCTAGTACTTTGCTAGTATTGAGTCTCTTTAAATACGTTTATTTATTTTTATGTGTGAGTGGTTTGCCTGCATGTGTGTATATGTACCACATGCATGCAATGCCTGGGGAGGCCAGTAGAGGTCACATGAGTGCCCAGATCTGGAGTTATGCACACTTGTAAGCTGCCATGTGGGTACTAAGAATTGATCCCAGGTCCTCTGCAAGAGCATCCTATACTCTTAACCACTGAATCATCTCTCAAGTCCTCATTGTCACCTTTGAAGGACAGGGTGAAGGCACTCAAATCCATGTGCCCTGGCCAGGACAGTTTCACCCAACCTTAGAAACTTTACTATGACATTAAGCAATAGCGTGCAATCAAAAGTTTTGGTAAAACCTCTGACTAGATGAAGTGGCACAACGCAGGTTCATTTTACAGATTCATGGAAAAACCCCTTACTGGGACGGAGAGATAGCTCTGAAGTTAAGAATGAGTGCACCGTCAAGCAAGCTGGGGTTGGGACACCAGCACCCAGGTCATAAGCCGATGTCCCACAGAGGCCTGCAACTCTAGCTCTGAGGGATCTGTCACCCTCTTCTGGCCTGTGCACCTGCACACACACACACACACACACGTGTGCACCCACTCTCACACACATCATCTACATGTAACTAAAACAATCGAACAAGGACAAGACTTTCTGGTCTTCTAAAATCTGCCTCTTAGGAAGGAGTATGCATTCATTTCACCAAGATACCAGCTTCTCTGTCCATTGGTCAAAGAAATTACACGAGCAGCATTTTCCTCATGGTTACATTTCCCAAGACTCTGGAACCGTGAGATTCTGGAGCCCTGGGTCCTCAGTTTCCTTTACCCATTTCCACTTGGAATCAACCTCTACAAAAAGATTCATTTTTATTTTTATAGTTGAGTATATGCCATATGTACGCAGGTTCCCATGGAGGCCAGAAGAGGGTGCTGGATCTTCTAAAGCTGGAGTAACAGATGGCTGTGAACTGCCCAGCATGGATGCTGGGAACCAGACTCAGGTCTTCTGCAAGAGCAGTAGGCGCTATTAATTGCTGTGCTAGCCCTTCGGTCCCTGGATCAGACCTTTTAATACACAGGCAGCTGATGGACTGAGATAGCATTCTGAGTGACATGCTGTGGGGGTTACTGAGTGGAAAGCGTTTCTTAGCTACCTGCCAAAGTACTTATACGAGCTTTGATCACAATGAGCCTTCGGGTCAGACTTTTAATTTGATAAAACTGGGTATAAATAAAATATTAAGAGAGCTGGCAAAGAGAAGCAGCAGGCATAGCGATCTGTTCTGAGTAGGAACGAATGCCTGGTCACACAGGGCCTGGGAGGGTTCTGTTAATTTTCTTCATGAAAGATTTTAGCAGAAGGTTGGACCAGTGCCTTCACTGTCGTCACCATCATGAGAGCTGGAGGTTTCTCAGCCCCTGCTCCAGGTCCTGGAATTGCTGTAAAGCACTTGACCATGAACCCTGGTCTCACCGTTGGGATCTTCAGGCCCTGGGGACAGGCAGGAGTCAGCTTTCTGGCCTTTCTAAACTCTACCAAGGTGCTTGTCTGCGATGCACTTCTGGTAGCTGCTTCTACCAGATGCCTCTCTCTGGTCAGATGGTCCCAGAAGCTCCAGCCTTGCTTATTTGGGGGGTTCTGGCACCTGTCTGTCTTTTAACGCAGGCTTTGACTTATTCAGCCCTTGTATTCAATGTTACTAACATTCTAGGTTTCAGGAGTAAGGTCAAACACAGCGCTGAACTGTGAACCTCACATCTGGGCCAAGTCATTCACCGGAAGGTACAGGCTTACTCCAGAATACTTGCTTGGAAGTCTGATCCTTTCTAAGGCGCGTTTGATTTATATCATTTATATTTCAATACTTTAGAAGCTTAAGTTAGCTGCTAGGGACTGGCAGCTCTGGGAAACAGTTCCTTGAGAAGATTCCAGACACGGGGTACCAGTAGGGTGTGGTTTTTTCCTATCCATAGGTTATGGATACAGGTGTGCCCTTGACCCTGGAAGCATCACTTCTGGTCAGCTGCTGTCTCATTTCTTAAGTAGATGTTTGTTGTTTCTCTGTCTGGCCTTGCTCAAAGGAATTACACACACTCACACACACACACACACACACGCACACGCACACGCACACACACGCGCACACACACACAGACACACAGGCATGCACACTCACCCTGAAAGTGTGCAGGCAAAAGCAAGTGACTGGATTGAGGCTCTCTGAGACACGCCCCCTCCCCCAGCCTCTGTGGAAATGGCCTCCTCATTGCTCCAGTTTTCAGTCCTTGCACCTGCCCGCCTGAGGTCTTCTGGTAGGCAGATCTTGTGCAACCAAGTGCAACTGCGCGTTGCTCCTGGAACTGAATTCTGTGGCTTGTCTTCCAGAGTGGGTATGCTCTGGGTTTGGGTTCTGGGATCAACACGTTACAGCACAGCTGCTTTTAGGGACCCCGGAATTAGGGAACCACTGTGTTCAGGAAATTCTCCTGGGAACATACCTCTGGTAAGCAGCGAACATGCTGACTGAGAGTAAGGAGACTATTCCATGACAAAGGAGAACTATTTCTCTGGCTGCCATAACCTGGTGGGAACAGTGGAAGTCCTGTAGTTTGAGTCTCTCATTGGTGAGGAGAGGTGATGGGAGTGGGGTTGGCAAGGCCTTTCTCGGGCTGCATTTGATACCCATTGTTGCTCTAATTGGTTTCCACAAGAACAAACAGGACGGTTGCTTGTTTTCTATGCATAGAGAATAGAGCTTCAGAATGGGAGGCACGCTCTGAATCACCTCTGTATTTGCAGATGAAATGGTAAAAGCTCAGGATTGTTCCACCCTCCCCTCCAGGCCACTCCGTGACAATTGTTAATTTTTGGGAGTGGGAGGAGACCTCCATAGGAACTCAGTACAGTGTCTCCCTGGTAGCAAATGATTTGGGGCTTTGCATTTTGAATTTAGATGATGATATCTGAATGGATGCTCTGTTTTTGCTTGAATGGCTTTTCTTTTAGAGAATTTTCGAGAAAGTGTATTAAAGGATGCTGGCTTTGTAGTACATGTATCCCTTGGGGAGAGAGGGGCTATAAATGAATTGAAAAAGCAATATGCTGCTCCAGCACGTACATGCCAGAGAGACAAACTACTGGCTCTCCTTTCAACTATCAACCCACTCTTCCCTTTATAGGACTAGAGCTTTGATGGCCCACCTGGATGTCAGATGAGGCACCTTGGGCTGGGGATGTAGCTTAGTTGATAGAGTGTGTTCAAACCCCAGGACAGCATTAACTAAGTGTGACATATGCAGCCTTGGCTACAGAGTAGGTTGAAGGCCAGGATGAGGTACACAAAACCATGCCTCACAAAAAAAAATCATCTCACAGAAAATACCCTGCATCTATTTTCAAGGCTCATAAACACTCTCTAGGATAGTAATGATATGAATACCAACTTCCTATGGTTCAGCTTATGAATTTTCATTTTTATGTTGGTTTCGAAGGAATATATATTCAGCAAACTCTACATTACGAATTTTGCTCTTTTCCTAGGCTGTGGATACAGAAAAAAAGCCTCTGCTTTTCCTTCGAGTATGGTAGTCAACCAAGTATATTGTCAAGATTTTGTTATAAAATAGGCTTTGTGTTAGATGATTTTGTCTGCCTGCCGGTCAATGTCAGTGTTCCGAGGAAAGTTAAGGTGGGGTGGGTTGAGCAGGGGTGTTCTGTAGGTTACATGTAGCACACACATTTCAACTGACATGTTCAGTTTATAATAGGCTCACAGGACATGTGACCCCAGTGAAAGTCCAAGTCCAGGGACCCTCCCATTTTATAGATGAATAAATGTTAGATAGCTTGCTCCAAATCACACGGCTTGGTCTGCAAGTAAAGGGGTCAGTTTCCATCTGCGACAAAGCACAACCCACCTTCCACCTCTGCCCAAACCTGTAAGAACAAACCCTGTCCCTCCTCCTCCTCCCTCCCCTTCTACCTGCAAAAGTCTCCCTCAGATTCCGGCAGCATCAATGAGGCGATGGGGTTCTTCACCAGGTCAGCCACCACTGGGTCCTTGGCTGTCATGTAGAAGAATGGAGTCCCCGTGCTGTTGTGGACGGGGCCATCGCTGATGGCCAGGCAGCTCCCAAAGGGCAGGCCTTGGATCTAACAAATGCAACAACAATGACAAGAAGGCTTTTTAGCGGTAGAGCTTTAGGGAACACAAACTGGGGGAAAACTGTGTATTGCGGGGCAGGAAATACAGGCCTGGGACCTTGTTTGGACCAGTGGGATTTGACAGGTAGATTAAGACTAGGTGGGTCCAATCGATGCAATTCACCCAGTGATGGTTTCAGACTTTCTCTGCGGGGAGGGGCAGGTAAGAACATTCTGTCTGGGAGCTGAAGGATTCTGGGAGCCGAAGGATTCTGGGAGCTGAAGGATTCTGGGAGCCGAAGGATTCTGGGAGCCGAAGGATTCTGGAAGCTGCCTTCTCACAGAATTATCGAAGGGTAAGGACAATGAGGCCTATGGAGAAGAAGACAGCACTATGCCTTTCCCACTTCAACACCTTCTGCCTTCATCATCGCCTTGATTCTTTTTAAACGTTGGGGATAGAATTTAATTTGTTTTATGAACTGCCAAGCCTATTCTATACTGTTTCAGTTAGAGCAGCATTTCTTTGTTTATTAGTTGTATGTTATGTTGAGGTCAATAACCTTTTGGCATATGACTGAACAAGTTATGGGAAGTTGATACGTTGGATACCCTTTTAGCCTAAATGGAAGTCACAGAAATACGACATACTGATCACCGCCTGTGTTCATCTAGTAGATGGGGGTGGGTCTCATGCCATGTCCATGTGACTTTAAACAGAAACAACAGCACTTAAGTCTTAGTGTTCCCCAAACTCTCCTGCACCTGCTTTGTCCCTTACAAAGAGCCCCCTCCTAGTGAGGCTGCCATTGTTTTCCAAGCACTAGACACAGTGTGCACGATTGTGAAAGGAAGGACTTAAATCATTTAGGAACATGAAAAATTAACCAGTTCTCCAAATGGCAATATTACATCATCCACACATTCTATTTTCAGCCTATCATGAACCGCTTAGCAGTTCATGCAAATGTTTTCTGAATTTACTGAGGTTTGGATTGAAAGTCAATACTGCAAAAGGAAGGCCTATGGACGCTAACAAAAGAGCTGTCGGAGATCAAAATATCTTCACTACAAGGACACTAGATGCTTTTTCTTCTTTGGTTGTTTTATGTTTTTGTGAGGCAGGATCTGGCTATGTAGCCAGAGCTGGCTTTGAACTCACAATTCTCTTGCCTTAGGCTTGCTGATGCTGGGACTACAGGGGTGGGCCACCAAGCCAGAAGGGCACCAGATTTCTTGTGTGTGTGTGTGTGGTGTGTGTGTGTTGTGTATTCGTGCATTCTAGTGTGCCCATGCATGTGATGCTTGTGCATAGTGTGTATAGGAGGTCAGGGGACAACTTCCTGACTTTCTGGTGTCATTCCTTAGGGTCCCTTACTGTTATGATTTTTAGATAGGGTCTCTCGGTGGCCTGGAACTCTCCAAATAGGATAGATTAGCTTGCCAGCAAGTCCTAAAAGACCCACCTGTCTCAACCTGCTTAGCACTGCGATTCCAAATCACGACACATTGCTTGGCCCAAAACAAAAACAAAAAGCAAAACAAAGCAAAGCAAAACAAAAAAGGCCCCAAACAAACAACAACAATAACAGCAAAAAAATCATGGGTTCTGAAGGTTGGATAACTAAGATCCTCAAGCGTTCTACTGCTGAGACATTTCCCAAACTTTAGGCACTAGGTTGTTTGTTTTTGTTTCTGTTTTAAACCATGATTAGCTTCATATTTAAGCCCCATATTTTATTAAGGTATGCGTTTGAAGTGTAAAAACTGTTCGTACACTGGGAATGCAGAACTGACTGGGATTCTGACATAGAAAGAGGACAAGATCGTTGTCATTATTAGGATAAAGTTGGCATTAGATTTTTTTTTTTAAGAAAATGAAAAGAACTTTCAAGCTCTGCCTACTGAATTGCTTAATTTGTTTTTTCGAGACAAGGTTTCTCTAGAATTACTTAATTTTGTAGATGGGAAAACAGGGTGCCTTGGCCAAGCTGGGGCTAGTGAGACCCACACGGTGTGACATGCACAGATTAATCAGGAGCTCGGATCACATCTCTGTCTCTTAGGACTGGAAGCTTTCTGGAGGCTATTCTTACGGAAAATGCGGCTTCAGGACATCTCCAAGCTGTTCTGGGAGAAAGCAGGCTAACGGGTGAATAAACCTTTGTGGACTGAAAGAGAAAGTGCGGTTCAAACAGCTCCCTCCAGCAGTTACACTCTGCCTAAGTCGTTTTTCTCAAAAATTCGAGTTCCATTTTTTTTTTAAAGTGTAAATTTCTATCAGTGCGTGGATGGTGTGGGAGGTGGTGCGGGAGTCTTCCTGCGGGACAGTGCTCGGAGCCCGCAGGAGCTGAATGTGTCTCATCTATGATTCCAAAGGCGATCCTGTCTGCTTTCCAGGTCTCTGTGTGACGCTGATTATTTGACCACCTCTTTGGCCATTTTAAGACAGGGATTAAGTCACTAACCACCAGACTGTTTCCCAGGGTTGCTTTCCTCACACTCACGTGCACTTGGCCAGCTGAACCGACTACTGCACTCGTCGGGTTCCGTTATTCACAAGGCTATGCACCTGTGAAACACGAGTCGCCTGTGCCCTGGTACTCGCCCCGGAATTGCCCGACCACGACCAGACATGCACCACCCTCGCGTCTCGACCTCTGGCTTACCTTTTCTTGGGTGGACGCGGTGGCCAGACAGCCCCAGGAACTGGCGTGGACCAGGGAGCGGGCGGTGCCAGCACTCACCCTAGGGACAGGGGATGCTGCGGATGAGCCGCTCTCCCGCCGGTAGGAGAACATTCCACGCGGGGCCGGTGCGGGCCTGGCGCGGGCGGAGCCCCGAGGCCGCAGGTGCGTGTCCTCCTTGTGCGCCGAGGCCGGGAAGCTCTGCTGCCAGATGCTGCCCGAGTCCTCCAGCAGCGCGGGCAGTGCCTCCTCGGTGGACGCGCTGTCCAGCTCCTCGTCTACCTCGTTGGTGACAGCCCAGGACACGGAGCTCACGATCACATAGCCGGCGGCCGGGGACAGCAGGGCGCTACAGCATAGCAGCCAGGACAGGCGGGTCCCTGGACCCACAGGGCGCTCCCCGCTGGACAGCGACATCTTCTCGCAGGCGACGGGCCCTGTGGCGAGGACCGATCGCCTAGTAGCGGCCGGCCAGGGGCGCCCCCCTGCGGCGAAGCGTGCGCCAGAGCCCCTTCTCCTTGCGGTAGGATTGTCAGGTCTGCCTTTATTGCTCTACACCCTGGGGAGAAGAGACGTCTGCTGCAAGACCAGACTCCCGTCAGCTTTGCACACCGCCGCTACCGGACTCAAGAGTCCAGGCGTGCCAGGGCCGGATGGCTTGGTTTTCCGCAGACTGGCACGGATTCCGCAGCCAAAGGGTGGGCGTTCACAACTCCGGCTCAATGCACTCCTCCGCTCGACAGCTGTGAGGCTTCCTCCAAGCTGTTTAACTTCTCTGTGCCACCCCAGGACCATGCCAGCAAGGAGGACATCACCAGGTTCAGTCACTGCACCTTGAGCCCCAGAACCATAAGGCACAATACACCTACATCTTCCTTAACTCTCCCAGTCCGTGGTGCCATGCCAGTAGCAACACAGACTAATAGCACATTTTAAAACATCTGATTCCAGTAAGAAAGAAGTTTAATAGACATCAAAACAACTTAAAATTAATTATTTCTTACCTCTTCTAAAATTATGACATCTAGACTTGGTCCCACTAGGGGACATGCTCTATAGCTTGTATCCCTAAAATGCAAGACTCCTTCTCTAACTAGTCCCAAAAGAAAATAAATTGAAATAGCATTTGCGTTTTTACTACATCATGTCCTCAGTTGCACCCAGCTGCCATACCTCCTCTGCCCCATCCTGCTGCTCCTTCTGGATGCTGGAGCACCCTGCCAGTGTGGGCACAGCTGGCCTCTCCCTTCTACATGGAATCGGTCTTAGTTTCTCTCCCTGGCTGCTGCTCTTTTTCTCTTTCTGCACCCTTCCCTCTGCTTCTGAACGCAGATGTTGTCTTCAGCATCTCCCTGAGACATCTGGTTTCTTCTCGCTGCTCCTCCCGTTGCCTGCTGCTGCTCTCTCCCCAACCTCCCACTTGCACTCCCTCTCATGCCTGGTTCCTGGGAAGATGTGTCCCATAGTTTTGAGAGGCAGGATGGTAAGTCGTTGAAATACCAGCCTCTGCAGTCAGCTGTGATGGCACACACCTGTTATCCCAGCACTTGGGAGGTGTAGGCGGGAGAATCAGAAGTTCAGGGTCATACTTAACTAGAAGGCAAATTTGAGACCAGCCTTGACTGCTTCAGACCCTCTCAAGGTCAAACAGATAAAAGAAACCAACAGCCCCTCCTACTCACATGTGCCTTCCGGAGTAAGAACAATCCAGATTTTGCTCCTCAGGTCCTTATGGTGGGAGAGTGGCATGCCACCTGACACTTTCTGTCTTTGTGTCTTATCTGCAAAATGGGGACAGTTACATCTCCCTCACCAGGTTTTGGATGTCAAGCAGACAGTCTCTAAGTGTCCAGGGAGTGCTGACGGGGAGTGCGAAGTCTTGCTCTGTTTGCTCAGAGGGAAAAGGAAGTCTGTTTCAATCTCAGAAAAGGATACAGAACTAATGTATCAGTCTCGTAGGAGGACCTACCTGCACATGGTGGTCTCAGCCCCTAGTCAGCTTTTCACTGCAGGATCAGCCTACCTTCTCTTTCCGCATGACTAAGCTGGCCAGCTGTGGGGGAGGAGTCCGGCTTGTCCCCCTTGTCTTTATTATTATCTCCAATATCTTTTCCATAATCCCCATCGTGCTTTTGGATTCCTGTATTTTATTGCCCAAAGTAGACCCAAACTCAAAGCAGATGTTAAGACAACCATCATCCAGGACATGGCAAGTGTTGCGTATATGACAGCAGTTTTGTCTTTGGCCTTCAGGGATCTACCAGGCCTGTCACTCAAATTTGAGGAGATAATTTCCCTCATATTTCTTGCTTTCCTGTGGGGTCCGGATCTGTTTGATTAGTCGTGAAAAGCTAGAGACAGTATATTCATCTAGATTCACACACTTTTCCTGTAGACCAATTAGAGTCCTATTCCAGTTGGCAAAGATATGGGTATGGATTGCTTAAATTTATTAATTCTGTGTAAATAACTTTGTTATACGATGTCAAACTGGCATAGACAGCAATTACCCTATCAGAGCAGGAGAGTACCTATTTTCTCCATTCAGATTATTGTCAGATTTTTTAAAAAATTATTTGTTCCATCCAAATCTAGATGAACAATGGTGGTTGAAATTGCTGGGTGTGAGCAAGAATGGCTCACGAAACAAACAATGAAACTCACTTAAAAGATTATTAAGAGAGAGAAAAACATGTGCACAGGCCTGAGGAAGTTGGTGCAGGGAGAAAGAGAGAGAAAGAGGGAGGGAGGGAGGGAGAGGGAGAGAGAGAGAGAGAGAGAGAGAGAGAGAGAGAGTAAAAGAGAGATAGAGAGAGATGTGGGGAAGAGAGGGAGGCAGTAGTTACCTCTTCAGAAGAGGGACGAAAAGAGAGAGCATGGAGCAACATGTATAGCTTTTAAAGGCTGCCTAGAGTATGCGCACAGGGGCTTATGTAGCTGTAGATGCACCACGTGTAGATTACGCGACCATTCTGCACATAGGTCATAGGGCTTGAGGGCCCCGGGTGGCCTGAGCACTTGATGGCGCATGCGCAGCCGTAGAACTCGTCCGTGCTAGCGTTTGGGGTGGCTAGACATTTTGCCAAAGCGCTGGATGATGGAAACCTAACAGTGGTTACTTGTTAATCTGTTTGCTTTAGCTTGATGACCAGTTACATTAGCTGTTTTTCCTTCACTATGACTAAGTTACCTGACATACCCAAATTGAAGGAGGAGCGGTCTCTCTTGGTTCCTAATTTCATAGGGGTCAGCCTATTACTAGTGGGAAGGGCATAAGGAACAGAGAAGGTCATGTCGTGGTGCTTCAGGAAGCAGAGGAAGGGGAATTCCAGTGTGTTCCTGTGTTAGCCTTTTCCTGTTTGTTCCTTCACAGACACACCCAGAGCCAGGCCTCACCAACTTCTAGGCTATTCTAAATCCAGTCAAGTTGACAGTTAAGATCACCTAACGAAACAGGTCGTGTTTCTGTTTAGGGACCGGGATAATGTCCCTTGTGAAATGCCACTTCAGAATGTTGGTTCCCCAGCCCAGCCCCCTCAGGTAAAAGCCACAGCATAAAGCTTTCCATCGGTGTGTAAGAGTTCAGCACTCCGAGCTCCCCCCGTTCTCCCCTTCACACTTTTCTCTCCCCATCTTCCCTTGGCCCAGTCTTGCCCAACCCTCAAGTTCCCAATTTTGCCTGGCGATCGTGTCTACTTCCAATATCCAGGAGGATTACTATATCTTTTTTTGGGAGTTCACCTTCTTATTATCTTCTCAAGGATCCCAAATTTATAGGCTCGATGTCCTTTAATTATGGCTAGAAACCGATTATGAGTGAGTACATCCCATGTTCATCTTTTTGGGTCTGGGTTACCTCACTCAGAATGGTGTTTTCTATTTCCATCCATTTGCCTGCAAAATTCAAGATGTCATTGTTTTTTACCGCTGAGTAGTATTCTAGCATGTATATATTCCACAGTTTCTTCATCCATTCTTCCACTGAAGGGCATCTAGGTTGTTTCCAGGATCTGGCTATTACAAATAATGCTGCTATGAACATAGATGAGCATATGCTTTTGTTGTATGATTGGGCATCTCTTGGGTAGATTCCCAATAGTGGAATTGCTGGGTCCTGGGGTAGGTTGATCCCGAATTTCCTGAGAAACCGCCACACTGCTTTCCAAAGTGGTTGCACAAGTTTGCATTCCCACCAGCAATGGATGAGTGTACCCCTTACCCCACAACCTCTCCAGCAAAGGTTATTATTGGTGTTTTGGATTTTAACCAATCTGACAGGTGTAAGATGATATCTCAAAGTTGTATTGATTTGCATTTCCCTGGTAGCTAGGGAGGTTGAGCATGACCTTAAGTGTCTTTTGGCCATTCGAACTTCTTCTATAGGAAGGGTGGATATGGGAGCAGGGAAGCATATATCTTAATTTAAGGAGCTACCTGAGGGTTGTCAAGAGACTTGACCCTAGAGGGGTTCCCAGGTTTCCAGGGAGACGCCCCCAGTTAGTTCGTTGGGCAGCTGAGGAGAGGGAGCCTGAAAAGGCCAGTTCCTATAGCCATACTGATGAATTTCTTGCATATCACCATAGAACCTCCACCTGACGATAGATGAAGAAAATGACAGAGCCCCACATTGGAGCACCGGACTGAGCTCCCAAGGTCCTGATGAGGAGCAGAAGGAGAGAGAACATGAGAAAGAAAGTCAGGACCGTGAGGGAACCTCCATCTGGCGACAGATGGGGACAGTGACTGAGCCCCACATTGGAGCACTGGACTGAGCTCCCAAGGTCCTGATGAGGAGCAGAAGGAGCGAGAACATGAGGGAGAAAGTCAGGAACGAGAGGGGTGCGTTCACTCATGGAGACAGTGGAACAGAACTAATGGGAGATCACCAACTCCAGTTGGAATGGGACTGATGGATCATGCGACCAAACCCGTCTCTCTGAATGTGGCCAACAGCAGGGGCTGACTGAGAAGCAAAGGACAATGGCTCTGGGCTCTGATTCTTCTGCATGGACGGGCTCTGTGGGAGCCTTCTCAGCTTGGTCGATCACCTTCCTGGACCTGGGGGGAGTTGGGAGGACCTTGGTCTTAGCATAGAGTGGGGAACCCTGATGGCTCCTTGGCCTTGAGAGGGAGGGAGGGGAGGTATGGGTGGAGGGGAGGGGAGGGAAGGGGGAGAAGGAGGGGAGGGAAGGGGGAGGAGGAGGGGAGGGAGGGGGAAGGAGGAGGGAAGGAGATGGAAATTTTTAAATATAAAAAAAATAAACCATGAGAAGAAAAAAAAAAGAGTTCAGCACTGCATTGTCGATGCTATGTGCCTTGCTGCACGGGGATCTGTAGAACGTTTGCATCTTGCCTGGAATAGCAATGTCCCACTTCCTTTGCTTGGCCTTTGGCAGTCACTGCTCTGCCTTCTGTTTTGACAAGTTTGACCATTTTCATACCTCAGACAAACTGGATCCTGTAGAATTTGTCCTATGACTGGCTCATTTCCTTCAACACGATGTTCTCAAGGTTCATCCATGTTGAAACATCCCACAAGTTTCTCTCTTTTCAAGACTAATATTCTGCTTTTTGGGGGGTACCGATTTCTTTATCTACCTGTCCGTCAGTGAGCATTTAGGTTGTTTTCATCTGGGTGGCTATTATGAGCTATTCTTCAATGAACTCAGGGATATGGATATATGTTGGGAGCATTGTCTGTTCTCTCCGATAAATACTCTCTAGTGGGATTAATGAGTATTATGGTGGTTTTATTTAAAGTTTTTTTTTTTTTTGAGGCAAGGTCTCTCTGCATAGCCCTGACTGTTTTAATTTCTTTTTTCCATTTTTTTCCATTAAATAGTCATAATATATAAAGTATACGCAGGTTCTTTGCTCATTTAAAAACCAGGTTGTTTTTTTTTTCCCATTGTTGAATCAAAGGGGTCCCTTATGTATTGTAGATGTTAAGACTGTGCCCTGGTTTGTTTTCTGTTGATGTGATTAAGCACTTTGACAAAAAAACAACTTGAGGGTGTGCTAGTTTGGTTTCTCTTGCTGTGATTTAACACTGAACAAAAGCAGCTTAAGGAAGAAAGGGTTGATTTCATCTTAAAACTCCCAGGTCACAATCTATTACCAAGGGAAGCTAAGGCAGGAGCGGAGGCAGAAACTAAAGCAGAGCTCATGGAGAAAGCAGTTTGTTGTACTGCTGCCAGGCTCACGTTCAGATATCTCTCTTACACAATTCAGAACCACCTGGCTAGGGGTGGCACCGCCCACTGTGGGCGGGCCTTAGCCTATCAATTAGCAATCAAGAAAATGCCCCATAGATGTGCCCACAAGCCAATTTGATGGTGGCAAGCTTTCAGTTGAGGGTCCTTTTTCCTCAGGTGTCTCCAGTTGGTGGCAAACTAGCAATATTAACTAGCACAGGGGAGGAAAGGGTTTATTTCAACGAGTAAGTTATGGACTGATATTGAAGGAACTCGAGGCAGGAACTGAAGCAGAAACCACGGAGGATCTCTGCTTGCTGACTCATCCCCCAACTCACGCCCAGCTAGCTGGTTTGTATAACCCAGGAGCATCTAGCTAGCTATGGCAGCAGCTGCCATGGGCTGGGCCCTCCCACATCAATCATACTCCCACATCAATCATAAATCCAGATGGCCTCTTACATACATGGCCACAGGCCAATTTGTCTGAAGCAATTCTTTCTTTGAGATTCCTTCTTCCCAGGTGGCTTTAACTTGTGTCAAGTTGACAGTCAGAATGAGCCGGTACGCACCTTGTCAGATATGTCTGTTATTCATAGCTATCTTCTCATTTTGTAGTTTGCTTTTTATTCTGCCGATGCATCTGCCATTCACTGCATTTGGTGCTTTTTAATTTGACGCAGCCCCACTTGCCTGGTTTGCTCTTATTGCCTGCAGGTTTGGTGCCATTTCCAAAACATCCTTGTTGGAATCAACCTGAGACGCTTTCCCCCTGTGTTCTCCTCTGCGTGTTTCACCTGGATTTCATGTCTGAGTCTTCGGTCCATTTTGAGTTAATTTTGTTTGTGGTTAAGATCAAGGTATGCAGACATGCAATTTTTAAAAGAGAACACATTTGTAGACAAGACTATCCTCTCCCCATTGTGTAGTTTTGGTGAATTTGCTGAAGATTGGTTGACACATGTGAGCACCTGTGTCAAAACCAAACTTTTTGTTATGTTTTTGTTTTTCTTTGAGACAGTTTCTCTGTGTAGCCTTGGCAGTCCTGGATCTTATTCTGTAGACCAGGCTGGCTCAGGCTGGCCTCAAACTCACACAGATCCGCCTGCCTCTGCCTTCCTAGTGCTGGAGTTAAAGGCATGCACCACCACTGCCCGGCATACAAAACTAATTTTTTTTCTCTTCTCTTTGTGTTTATTTCTACTCCAATCTTTTAATTTCCTTCTTTCTGCTAATTGTGGACTTAATTTATTGGTAATTTGCTACAGTGTAAACTTGGGTTATTTGCTTGCTGGTTTGTTTGTTTGTTGAGATAGTGTTTCAACGTGTAGCCCAGGCTGGCCTTGAACTCACAGTACGCCCCCTACCTTGAGTGCTGGGATTGCAAGCACACAGCACCACACCTGATCTCCTTCTTTCTAAATGTAGGCATCCGAAGCTGCAAATTTCCTTTGTTACTACTTTTTCTGTGCCCTGTAAATTTGGGTGGGTGTCCTGGGGTTGTTTATTGTTTTGTTTTGTTTTTTGACAGCTTGACACAAGCTAGAGCTATCTGCGAAGAGGAATCTCAGGTGAGAAAATGCCTCCAATCAGACTGACCTGTAGGCAAACTGTAGTGCATATTCTTAATTAATGACTGATGCACACGGGCCGGCCCATGATGGGGTGGTGCTCCCCCCAGGCAGGTGGTCCTGGGAAGTTACAAAAGCAGGCTGAATAAGACACAGGGAACGAGCCAGTAAGCAGCCCTCCTCCATGGTCAGCCCTTCATGATGGACTGCAGTGTAAGATGAAATGAGCCTCTCACCCTGCCTGCCCAGCCTCCACCCAAGTTGCTTTTGGTCAGTGTTTATCACAGCAACAGAAATCTGATGAAGACAGTGTGTTATGCTTACTTTTCATTGTTTCAAAGTGTTTTCTAAATTGTCTTTAGGTTTCTTCTTTGACCCATTGGTTGTTCAAGGGTGTATGATTTTCACATATTTTCAAATTTTCTTTCCTGGCTTTTGATTTCTAGTTTCATGACATTATGACCAAAAGGTACTTGGTATAATTTCAATCTTCTGGATTTCTGTGTTATTTTTCTTCCTTTATTTCATATATGTGTGTGCTGTGTTTACATTATTCCCCTTGCTCCCTCCACCTCCTCCTTCATCTGCCCCTCTTCTTGTCACAGTCTTGGCCTCCTTTTCTTAATATTATTGTTTTACACGCACACACACACACACACACACTAATAAATAAATGCAACCTGCTTAGTCCACTCAGCATTGCTCATATATATGTATTAGACTTGACAACTTGGTACTGAAAAACCAATTAGGGGGCTCATCCCTGGGGAAGACTGATTCCCTCTCGGCCGCCATTTAATTGCCTGTACCTCTTCATCGAGGTCAGTCTTGTGAATGTTCCTATCTTGTCTTTATGGAAAGACAATGCATTGTGGAGGAGATTTTGTGTTTGCTTGGGAAAAGCATACGTTCTATTACTGGTAGGTGGAATGTTCTGGAATTTTCTATGTAGACCAGGCTGGCCCCGAACTCACAGAGGTCTACTTGCCTCTTCCTCCCGAGTGCTAGGATTAAAAGCATGTGTCAGCACACCTGGTTTATTTATTCATCTTTGAGACAGTGCCTCATGTTAGCCCAACCTGGCCTCAAGCTTGCAGTGTAGCTGAGGATGATCCTGACTTCCTGAGTGTTGGGATATAGGCATGGGCCAATATGTGAAGTTTTATAAGTTTCTGGGGATCAAACCCAGAACTTCATGCGTGCCCTGAAAGCTATACTCCCAGTCTAGACTGGTATTTTAATTTTAAACATTTATTATTATTTCTATCATTGTGTGTGTATGCGCGTGTGCGTGTGTGCGTGTGTGTGTGTGTGTGTGTGTGTGTGTGTGTAGCAGGTGATGTAGGTGAGTATGGGTGTGCACATGCTATGGTGAACATGTGGAAGTCATAGGACAGAATCCAGGTTTTCTTCTTCCACCATGGGATCTGGGGGATCAAAATCATGTCCTTGGGCTTACACAACAAGTGCTCTTCGCTGTTGCTGAGCCATCTTGCTGTCCCCAAAGTCACACTTTACATTGAAATCTACCATGTTTGTGTTGGTGTTTTTTTCATCTCTCTTCAAGTATTTGTTTTGCTTCTTGTCCTGTTGAGGATGGTACCCAGGGCTTTCTGTGCTAAGCATGCACTATCACTAAAGCCTTGCTACATGCTTTCTCATACTTCATACCTGATATCCAGGTGTCTCAGTGTTAAGTGCATATGTGTTTAAATGTTTTCATATATTCCTGGTGTATACTCACTTTTATGTGGCTTGCTAAAACACCATGACCAAATCCATTTTCGAAATAAAGAGTTTATTTTGGCTTATAGTCTGGAAGAACAAGCATCCATTATGGCAGAGGGCGTGACAGTTAATAGCAAGCAGGGCGGCAGGAGCAGGAAGCTTGGATATCACATCTTTAAGCATACACAGGGAGCAGAGACAGAGACCTGGAAGTGGACCAGGTCATGAACTCTCAAAGCTCCATCCCAGTGATGTATTTTCTCCAGCAGGGTAGCACCGAACCTCCTGAGCTTGTGAGGGACTTCTTCAAATCACCACACATGCTAGCTGATCCTTTCAACATGACAGAATGTCTTTCTTTGTACCGTCTCAGCTGTCGACCCTAAGTCTATTTTGTCTTGTATAAATTTGAGGACTCCTGTCTCCTTTTGCCACCACTGGCCCAGGGCATCTGTCTCCGTTTCTCTACAAGTCTGTGCACGTCCTGAAGTCTAAAGCCACCCTGTGCGGACAGTATAGTTTGATTTTACCCTGTAAGCATTTACTTATTCAGTGTCTTCCCACTGGACAGTGTAAACCAATTACATTTAAAGTGTGTTCTGATGGGGAAGGACTTTGGTTGCTTTCAGTCCTGTAGCTTCTGTCACCCTTTCCCTCTCTTGTCTTTTGTGTTTCATTGATTGTTTCCCCATCAGGACCGACATACTTTGATTCTTTTTCTTTTTTCTTTTTTTTTTTTGGTTTTTTCGAGACAGGGTTTCCCTGTAGTTTCTAGAGCCTGTCCTGGAGCTAGCTCTTGTAGACCAGGCTGGCCTCGAACTCAGAGATCCACCTGCCTCTGCCTCCCGAGTGCTGGGATTAAAGGCGTGCGCCACCACCGCCCGGCCCATACTTTGATTCTTTTCACACTTTCCTTTGTAGGCCAATCCATTTCAAACTAATGATAACTTTGCTTTCATGGTACATACAAATCTTACTCTTTTGTGTCCTCTTACCTTATTTAATTAATGTCACACATTACATCTTGTTGTATTGTATAGACATATACATATAGTTATGGTTATTTGTTCTTGTCATTTGATTTCTTTTTCTTTTCTTTCTTTTTTGGTTTGTTTGTTTGCTTTTGTTTTTTGAGACACGGTTTCTCTGTGTACCTTTGGAACCTGGCCTGAAACTCACTTTGTAGACCAGGTTGGCCTCAAACTCATAGAGATCTGCCTGCCTCTGCTTCACAAGTGTTGGGATTAAAGGCGTGAGCCACCACTATCCAGTTTTAATTTCTTTCTAAAAAGATTTATTATTATTTTGTTTGTGCCTTTGGGAGTTTACATAAACCATGTGTGTTCAGGTGCCTGTAGAGGCCAGAAGAGGATATCATATTCCTCTGGAAAGGTTACAGGCACTTGTCAGTTGCTTGCTGTGGATGCTGGGAACTGAACTCAGTTCATCTGCAAAGAGCAGCAAGTATTCTTAACAACCAAGTCATTTGTCCATGTTCTCATTTTAACTTCTATAACAGAATTAAATGTGATTTTTGCACTATACCAATATCATAATATTTATAGCTGTCTCTGTGATTACCTTAGTATTTTAGTCACTGTTCTATTGATCTGAAGAGACACCATGACCACGGGTACTCTTATGAAAGAAAACATTTAACTAGGGCTGGCTTACAGTTTTAGAGGTTTAGTCCAATATCATCATGGCAGGGAGCATGGTGGCATGCAAGTAGACAGGCATGCAAGCAGACATGGTTTGAAGACAAGCTGAGGGGTATATATTCAGATCTACAGGCAGCAGGAAGAGAGTCACTGTTCCTGGCTTGAACTTTTGAAACCCAAAGCCCACCCCAACTTTCTCTAACAATGCTGCACCTCCAAATCCTTTGCCATTCCCTAAGGACCAAATCTATGGGCCTATGGGAGCCATTCCTATTTAAACCACCACACTTAGTCACCAAGCTTTACACTTCCATCTGCTTTCCTGTGATTGTCCAGAGTCTTTGTTTGAACACAAAGAACTCACGTTAGCATTTCTTGTAATCTGGCATAGTGGTGACACCGTCTTTTGCTTTATCTTAGAAAATCTTCTTTCTCCTTTATTTTTGAAGGGCAGTTTTCCAGAAGTGGTATCCTTCTGCATTTTTATCCCTATTATTCTGAATATAATCCCTCTTCCTCCTGACCTGGGATATTGCCTGAGAATCTTCCGATAGTTCTATGGGGATAGTTCTCCCCATATGTGATGAATCGTTTTGTATTTAATTCAGTTGATTTTGCTGCTGCCAAAATTCTTTGTTTTTTGACAGTTCAACTGTAATGTGTCCTTGAGTGAGCTTCTTTAGGTTCATGTGGTCAGAGTCCATTGGGCATCTTAAAGTGGGATGTTCCTTCCTTCCCCAGATTTGGGGTGTCTACAGCTATCATTTAAGTAAGCTTTGCACATATTACATTTTATCTTTTCTTCCTGGGGTCACTACAGTGCACTTACTATTGCCTCTTATGGTGTCAAATGAGTCACCGTCTCTTTTTTTTCTTGTCATTTATTTGTCTTTTGTTCATCTTGGTTTGTCTTCAAGTATGCCTATTATTTCACGTTCTTGATAAAGTCTGATGTTGAACTTCTCTGGTAATTTTTTTTTCAATTTAGTAACTATGCTTTCAGCTCTAAATATTCTGATTTTTTTTCTATCTTTTTGTTGATACAGGGTTATTTGATGATATTGTTTCTTTTGCAATTTTTAATTACATAGAAATTGTATTACATAGGTATATTAAAATATTTACTATTATAGTTGCATATTACATATCTGATAATAGACATATGGATACTACATATCTGATAACAGACTTACATCCATAATATGCAAAGATCATTTGTAATTCAATAACAGAATTCTTCCCAAGGAAATAAGCAAATGGCCACCAAGTACATGAGAAGGTACTCAGCATTAGTCCTTAGAGAAATGCATTTTGAATGGTGAGGTGGCTCGACTTTCCTTCCCTAGGATGGCTGCAATCAAGCAGGCAGGGCATGCATGTGAGGAGCATGCAGATAAATTGGATTCTTCATATATTGCTGATGGTTGTATAAAATAGTGCAGCCACTAGGAAATCAGATCGGTGGTTCCCCTAAAGGTTAGACACAGATGTTACCATCTGAGCCATGGTACTGCTGAGCATATATTGAAGACAAAACTGCCGCACGATTGTTTACAGAAGCATTACACATCACAGCCCGACCTGGAAGCCACTCATGACCACCGTGGAATACCTACAATGCACTAGATCCATACAGTGGGATGTATTTGTCAGTGCATGGCTGTCAGAGGCTGGAAGCAAAGAAGGAACAATTGCCAGCGCATTTGAGTCTCTTTTCAGGGAAATGAAAATGTTCTAAAATTAGATCATGGTGGTAGCAATCTATTTAAATGTTTTAAAATCCATTGATTGCACGTGTTCAGTAGGAGAATTTTATTGACTATAAGTTATGTTTCAAATTTTTGCTTAAAAACTGCCCTGGTGTAAACAAAAACAACAAAACAAAAAACCTGCTGTGGTACAAATCTCGGCAAGACTTCCAGGACAGCCATCCCTTCCTGTCATCTGCACAGTGGCTTTCCATGTCTCTTCTGGAGCAGAGGAAGAGGTGGCTTACATCCGATTCTCCTGTCCTAAGTAAGACATGCAGGATGTTTCACCAGAGTATGCAGTGGGGCGACTTTTAGACTTCACACCCTGGTTGGTTCTAACATTTGGACAATTGTCCTGTTTATCCTGAATCATCAAATCTGAAACCCAGGTTTGCCTGAATTGGAGGAATCAGATGCCCTCTCTTCCTTCAGCTGCTTTAATTAATTCCCCTGTTATGGTTTCTATCACCCAGCGCTTTGGCAAAATGTCTAGCCACCCCAAACGCTGGTACTTCCAGGTTCCAGGGCTGGACAGGAGCCATCAAGCACTCAGGCAATTTACATAACCAACCGTGAAGCATGGTCATGTGATCTACGCATGCCATAGCTACAGCTACATGTAAGCCCCTGTGCACATGCACTAAGCAGCCTTTAAAAAGCTGGACACACCCGCTCCCCGTTCTCTCTCAGCTCCAGCTTCCTCAGGCCTGTGCACATGTCTTTCTCTGTCTTAATAAACTCTTAAAGTGGGTTTTGTTGTGTAGTTTGTGATCTGTTTTTGCTCGTGCCCGGTAATTTCACCCTACTTAATCTCTGGATTTTTCTGTCATCTCAATTTAAGACTTTAAAGAAAAAAATTTTGGTGTGTGTGCGTGCATGCGTGCGCATTGATACATGCACACACACACACACACTAATATTAGATATCACAGTGTGCCACGTAAGCTAGGTGTCTTAGGCCTAGAGTTTTCATTTACTGGGGATTGGATGCAGGCCCTTTTATGTATAGGACAATAGCTCAACCACTGGGCTAGTTCTCCCTTAGAAAACAATACTGAGTTGAAATCCAGGAATTGCTTTAAATTCATGGCTACTGACTCCAAGGGTGGCCCCAGACTACAAGGCAGGGCTACCCACCATTTCACTCTCCCTCCCCTTCTAGAATCCGACCTTTCTTTACCTTCCTCACATCCCGGAGATGGCTCTGCTCCAGTTCCTCCAGGCAGCCTCCTGTGGTATTTTAACTCTTAGGACCGGGTAAGTTATCCTGCTTTGTTTATTGATTCAGTGACTACCTCCCCTACCTGGCACACAAGCTTCGTTGTACCAGAGTCTTATTTATTCATGGTACCTAGGAAGAGAATAAATCTATGACAGATACTTAATTTTGGAACATATTGCTATACATTTTAAATCAAATATCCCTTCCTGGGAAATCTGTCTGCTGCCAGAATGTTAGTGGGCTTCTAACTTATCATCATGAGGGAAAAATTTATGTTCCAAGATGTCTGTGGGTGTAGCTATTATTACCCCAGTGAGAGATGTGATATGCTCCTCTTTCTGTAAGCTCCGCATTGGCAAACAGTGGTATGCCTTGGGGAGATTCCTCTCTGTGCAGGGTCTCATCATTATCCCTACTTCCAATGATTGTTCCAGAAAGTACTGCCGCTAGCGTGCATTCCTGGGGGGCTTGTAGTTTTGCTTCATCGTGAGTTCAGGACCTCACAGCGGTGACAAGGAGTCTGCAGAAACTCTGGGTCTTCTCTCTTGTCTGTATTCTGGAGTCACGGTTCATGCTGCCCTAACAAGACGATTGGGGGAAATGTCTAGACAAGAGTTGAAATGAGTTGAAGTCCACAAGGTGTGGCCATTCCAGAGGTTAGACAACCCCCATGCCCATATCTGTTATTGCCACTTTGTCTCTGGCTCTGGGCTCAGCAATATGCTCACTTAGGCCAATGGCACAGGTATAAAACTAAGGTACTGTGCTTGTGTGTTTTCTTCTCTGCTCGCCTCAGAGCTCCCTCTGTTAGAATATGCACAGGCTAGCTTGCTAGAAGCTCCCTAGGGGATAATCAAGCCATCCCAGCCAAGGCTATCCTAGCCCAGTCAGCCCCCAGCAAGCCTGTGAGATCCACAGCTGAGATCCAAGTGTGCTTTAGACCCAAAGCACCCAAGTAAGCTGTGGACTATGAGGAATTCTAAGTGAACAGCGCTGTGTCAGAACTCGAGGGGTGTTCATGGTGCAGCAGAGCGATTCACAGGAATAGCAGATAACAAGTTTTGAGTCTCCTCTGAGAATTATTTCTGACCTTTGGGTAAAATTCCAAATTTGAGGAATGGGGTAGAGAGGTTTCTTGTTCCCATTTGTGATCAAAAAAGAAAACAGAGGAGGCTTCCATATTCCACGCTCACTCCTGTATCCCACTGAGAATGACTGCAGGCCTGAGGCCAGCAGAGGGAGAATAATGTGACTGCTTGTCACCCCCAACCTCCTGCCTGGCTCAACAGGAAGGGGCCCTGGGAGTTAAAGTATGGCACTCCTCTGGGCTAGGGTTCTTCTGTCCACACCCCAGGGCATGTGGCTCTAGTGGCTTTTCAAGCCCAGCTTATTGTCTCTTGGAATCCTTTGGGTGCCTTTAGTCCCACTCTCCAGGACCCCCCCCCAGTCCAGTCCTCATCATGTGGGCAATCCATCCTAGTAACTGATCGACTAATTTCCTCCCCTGGAGGTGGAGCCCAGGGTCCTGTCCATGCTACCCGAGTGCCGTACCGCTAGCCACATCCCCAGTGTCTCAAGTTCTCCATTTATTATTATTTGAAAATTTTATTTTATTATTTTTTTACGTTTGATTAATTAATTACTTAATCTGTAATTAATGACTGTGTAATTAATGACTGTGGAGGCGATCAGAAGAGGAGCTGTGGGGGTCAGTTCTCTTCTTCCACCATGTGGGTTCCTGGGACTGGACTCAGTCATTGGGATTGATAGCCAATGCCTCTACCGGCTGAGCCATCTCACCTGCCACTACTGTCGCTCTCTGCCAATGACTCAGCTACCAACTGTCTGCTCATATGCAGCAAAGAAGAGACAGGCAGAGTCTCTGGACGGCAAGGCAAGCCTCAGTGTCTGAATTAGCCCCCAAGAACCTCCAGGACGGAGATGATGCAGCTGCAAGGGGGTCGAAAACAGGAGCGCTTCTAAAGCTACTATGATGAATACGCTTAAACGATATTCATTTGAAATTTTGAGTTTTGTGTAGATACATATGCTCATGAGTGTAGTTAACATAGAAGCCAGAAGAGGTCATTGGGCTGTTGGATCCCCAGAACGTGAGCTACAGAGGTGATTGCAAGCTGTCAGGCATTGGTGCTGGGACTAGAACGTGGGTCCTCTGAAAGAGCAGCAAGTACTCCCACCCGCTGAGCCGCCTCTCCAGCCCGAAGGATGAAATTTTCTAGTGTGACCCAGTTCCTGTTTCTTAATGTTTCTATGCATATAGGAAAATTAAATTCATTTAGTAAGTAAATCTAATTTACTTCATATGTGGAACTAAATGAAGTTTAATTCATCTCACATGTAGTAAGAGACCAATAAAATTTCTCAAGTAATTTCATTTATACCAGAAATCATGTTAACCATGAATTCTAAAGTTCATTTTAAACATCATAATCAGTAGCAGAAAATATATCCGTATGGCAACGACACACAAAATTTCAACAGCTCTGAGATTCCACTTCACAACAGGAGCATGGGTGCCTGCTGTGGACACTTTGAATTTACAATTCTACCTCATGTTTTGAAAACTGGGGTAATGAACCAGGCATTGAGGCTGGGAGTATCAGGAGGACTCAGTGAGCTTCCTCTTGCCTGATGGCATTTTCTACAAGTTCTGTTGTGACCGGGTCACAACAAAGCGGAAGAGAAACACCAGTCTGTGGTCCTCACGCTGCGTCCTTTCTCCCGAAACACTCCTAATGAGATTTCTTACATCCGTCTTCTGTCCCCAAAGAGAACTGTCCAACAATATCCAAAGGAAAAGCAAGAGGCAAAAAGAATCATTCTGCAAATTAGTTTATAGTTTGATCAAAACCAATATCT